>NC_052310.1:63443137-63735463 GCF_016432855.1 Salvelinus namaycush
TTATTCTTATATATTTTTTCAACTGCATTGTTGGTTAGGGGCTCGTAAGTTAGCATTTCTCTGTAAGGTTTACAGTATACCTGTTGTATACGGCGCATGTGACTAACAAAATTTGATTGGATTTGATTAGATTTTTGACAATAGTACTATTTCACAAGGTTATAGGTCTCTAACTTTTATTCAGCATTACTGTGTAACACCAGAATATCTTGACCTTCTCCAACACAACACTGGCTGCTGTGGGCCTGCTGTAGGACAAATCTGATTTAGTAATCAACTCAGTCTCATCGCTGAGCTTATTATACTGATAACTGTGTAAAGCAAGCTTGACCTTGAAAAGAATTTGCAGTATAAAATTGGAATGGTTATAGCCTCGTACAACCAGCCAGATCTCGCAAGTTTACATCATCAGTCTGGTAATACGAGGCAAGAATAGTTATTCCCCCAGAATTAAATAAAACATTATTATATTGTATCTATGGTTATTCCTCTATACGTACTCGAGCCAATAGTAAATAATATACTGTCAGAAGACTGGACCAAATTTGGACATTTGCAAGATGATAAGCTTATGCTAATTTACATGTAAAAGGACCAATGAGCATCAACATGTGAATTTCATAGGAGCATGTTAAATTGGATTTTAAATGAAAGCTAAGAGTCTAGTTTTTTTTAAATTAAGGTATATACATTTTTATTTTATTTTTTACATTTTCCTTCCTAAACATTTGGAATAAGCAAAGGCTTTGATTTCTTGTCAAACAGATAGGTCTTAGAAAACACCTGAAAAAATCTTAAAATGTATTAGAAATAAATCAAAACACAATAATGTTGAAGTAAAGAACCCTGCCAACTAATATCAGAATTTTGTCTGACTTCTGTAAGTTGAAGAAACATTGCCTTTTGCTTTAAAATTCCCTTACAAAAACTCACATATCTTTAAGATATTTTCAAATGTCTCTCCTTCATGAGGAGGGAGGATAATGAAAGTTCATAAAAGTAACAAGGTAGACCTATCAATTAGTTATAGTGTTTATACTGCTACCAAATTGGTAACAGAATTTCTGAAAAATCAGTAACAGATTTTCTGCAATTGAATTGCATACAATGGGAAATCATAATAGTCACAAACCATAGTTGGTTCACCTGCCACTGTCCTCCCTTCCACTGGCATACTGTTATGTTAGCTGATAACTGTTTTTAAAAAATCTTTCTGTCATCTGGGGCGGCAGCGTAGCCTAGTGGTTAGAGCTTTGGACTAGTAACCGAAAGGTTGCAAGTTCAAATCCCTGAGCTGACAAGGTACAAATCTGTCGTTCTGCCCCTGAACAAGGCAGTTAACCCACTGTTCCCAGGCCATCATTGAAAATAAGATTTTGTTCTTAACTGACTTGCTGTTAAATAAAGGTTAAAAAAATCTGGTGGTTCACAAACAAACTTGTGAAACATAAACGTCTATGATTGGTTCAAATTTGGTCTGAACCAACCAAATTGTCTTGTTTGGTGGCGGAGCTCATTAAAATAATAGCCAGTGTATAGAATAATATCCAAATATGCAAAGGATGATATTGCATATTTGTACCTATTTAGGATACATCACCATAAAGAGAAAGACATTCATAGCCATAATTCAATTCATGCATTTCTTTGTAGTACAGATAACCCATGATAAAATTCCGTTACCGCAAATCTGTTACAGGTGTAAATCTACTTCACTTACTGTAATTCAATAAACAAAGAAGATGTTTTCAAACTCAAGGTGTCATGTCATTGCTGACATCACATTCTTTCTGCAGATATCTTTGAATCATAATTCAGAGCAGATATTTAACAGAGTTTTGGGAAAACGTGGTCACAAAAAACAGGGAGATTTTACAGAAATTCTGTTACCAAACTTTGCATCTGCAGAGTTCTGTTTTTGTAAAATGTTCAGTATAAATTGTTACAAGTAGTCCTTGTGCATAGAGTTGTATACTTTGTTTGGCATACATTTTAAGTGAAACATTTTAATCTCAGCGCAGTGGAATTGCCCTTATAAATACTCATTAATTATAGCGTTGTGTATTCATGTGTGTGCGTGTTTGAGTGCGTGAGTGTTCGTCTATGCGTGCATGCGTATGTGTCCGTGTGCATGCTCATGGTTGTGTAGGCATCCACCAAACGCTAAGCGGACTATGATATTAGGCTGACTTGAGTGCAGGTCCATTGACTAATGAGTTTGATAAGAGTGGGAAGGCAAATAGCAGCATAACATGAGATTACTGTTGACATGCGGTTCACTGTGCTAATTATAGCCTTTCATTATACTGACAGGTCTCTGTGACTGACAGGACAGTACTGCTATTATGTTTACCTGACGCCTCATTCATCATCATACCAGAGAGGTTTAAAAACCAAGAGACACAACATACAATCACTTCCTGTTACGTGCCCAAAGTCGATTAAGCAGGCTAGACTATGATTTGATTGTATTGTTGTCAATGAGGAGAGAGACAAATTATTCCATAATTAATAGGTTTGATTAGAATCTGACTCATATTACACATGCATGAGAGTAAATTGGCCTTCATGTTCATATAGTCTCTTGAATTATTTCACATTGTGAAAATTGTATATTTCAAGCGACAATATTTACAACTTTATTGTCCCTTCTGATCAGGAACTGAGTGATCAGTTCATGTTGAACCATCAGTAACATGAATTGATTCATTATAGACTTCCAGGTAGAAAAGAAAACCAGCAGAACATTGGTTCCACTGGTGCACAAACTGTGCAGAAATAATACAGAACTTTGTAACTGTAAGTTTGTGTTGAATCAAACATTCATATTGCTTCAGCTCACCAGCAATACCACTTCATATTGTAGTGTAATTGGTGTAGAATTATACAGAACTTGTAACTGTAATTTTGTGTAGAATTATACATTTAGATTACTTCAGCTCGCCGGCATTGATATTGCTTCAGTAAAGCTTTCCATTTACCCATGGGTGCACAATCGGCATGGCTAGCCTATTATGCAAAGGCATGCACTGTGTAGGCATAGAACATCATGTTCTAATGACAACCTGCATTCAGGTGGACTATAAGGCAGGTACAGAGTAGATGGAGAGCAGCAAAGTAGAGGAGATTGAAAAGGAAAAGTTGTGGAGAGGGGAGAGAAGAAAGAAAAAAGACAGAGAGAAAAAGTGTGATAGACAAGTAGAGGGCGGAGAAGGAGAATTTAGCATAGTGAAAAAGGGCATAGTGTGAGAAAGGATGAGAGGGAGGGAGAAAGCGGTAGAGAGAGAAAGGAGAGGAGAGAGATCGAGGGAAGGAATAGGAGTGAGGAGGAGGTGAGAGAGAGAAAGGGAGAAATGTTGAGACAGGAGTGAGAGAGAGGAGAGAGGTTCCACACACTAATCTCTATAGAGTAAAGAAGACATCAGATCTCCTGTGGGGCGTGAAATTACCCTGTAATAGTCATTTCAGTTCATTTTCAAATATACACTCATACATACTGACCACAGCAGTGTACAGGGGCTGCCTGGGCTGCACAGCATGCCTTTACCCAACAGTTCTATTAAAGCATACTGGAGAGATGGGTGGGTGGGGTGGGGTGTGTGGATACAGGATGGAGGGAGTATACTGTATCAGCCCTATTCTCGTCGACAGGGCTGTAGAGTGGAGCAAGTTGAGAGCTTCAAGTTCCTTGGTGTCCACATATTTTGGCCGTGAAACGAGGCTACTCAGGCAAGAAAAAAAACTCACCCAAATGTATAGCCCCGTTGGAAAATATAAATGAACTGTTTAAAAATGTGGGGGGGAAAAAATATATAATTATTTATTTTTTTAAATGTGAAGATTTTTATTTGGAGTACCCCCGACGGCATTGTGCGTACCCCAGTTTGGGAATACCTGGTCTACACCTACCTGTTGTTTATGAAGCATGTGACAAATAACAGTTGATTGATTTGATGCACACACCACCAGACTTCATCCACAGTGACAGAGTGAGGACAGGCATTGGCCAACAACCAACTCAGCCCCCGTTACAATCTACTCACAACAACAAATCACCTACAGCATTTACTGCTTATAATCTTTGAATTTATCTTAGTTTAAATCAACACCTGGGGCCTGTAATAATCTTCTAAATCTTCTAAATAAGATAATGTCTGGACAGTGTATCAGGGTGTTAATGGCAGTAGACATCAGGGTGTTCTGATGGCAGTAGACAACGTTTCTGCACTAGTGAGACAGTATGGACCCTGGCAGAGAGACCCGAGTGCCTCTGTGGTCGCTTAAATGCATTACGGTATCACAAAGTCACATAATTAAACCTCTGCCTGGAATGTGTGTGTGTGTTGCACTATGAACTTCACATGTTGGTGCTCATGGATCCCTTTACATGCGTTTTCATTTCTCTAGGAGGCTATGCTAGTTGGCGTTGCCGCGGCTAAAAGGTTTGGAGGGAAAGAACAGAGGGACATGTTCAAAGGCTGTGTGTATGGAGACCGTGGTGGTAAAGTCTCACAGGAACTGCAGTGTTTGGGTGTGTGTGTGTGTGTGTATATCGTTCACAGATCTGATATGCTGACCTACTAAGGGGTTCAGTAACAGTTTCTAGAACACACCAAATGTCAAGAGTCAAACTTTCTAATTTCACTTGAGAAACTCTTAAATCTCTCTCTTCTAACTTTTACAAAGTGATAATATAACTTTATTGTCTGCAATGACTATTACTGTAACTGTTGACTGTATTGCAATTATACTGCAGAGGCATGAAAGAGCCCAGTCAGCCAGTGATGACATCATTACTGGACACCAGATGATCGCCCTCCTCTGACCGTGACAGAGAGATGGGAAGACCACTGCAGCTTCTGATAAGGACACTTTGCACACACAAACACACATACACACTGGGGTGATACAATGATTCAAGGGCATCAGAGAGCGGCAGGTCTGTAGCTACTGTTTACTGCTACTGTTTACACTGTAGGATCAGTGCTTTTTAAAGGGGAAATCCGCAGTTGAAACAATAACAAAGAGCACCACCGTTATTTTTTCGGTAAAAAGCTGAGGGATGGTGCTGGAGAAATGTAACCACTCTCAAATTCATAGACAAAGCTATGGATGGAAGGATATCAAAATTATAGTTTTAACCAAGTTGAGATCATACAGTGTTTGTTTACATTTACTTTGTTTACAAACATTGGAGTAAAACAAGCGTATATTTGGGTTTCTGATGGGGTACGACAGTTGAACTATGAGGCATTTATAAGTTATATTTTTCAAGAATCAATGGGTACATATCGGGTCGTTCCATTTGATTTCAATCACTTCTTGACCGCACCCCTTTTGATTTGAACTAAACTTTCCATACATATTTCCCATGGTAGAGGTGGTCAGACTGACTTTTTGGAACTGAATGCCAAAACATTCAAGATATAAATGTGCTCATAGTTGACCCATTTTGCATGCCCCACCATACCATGACACATCAATGTCTTCTTCACTGGAAAAGATAAACAGTTGAGGTTGATATAATATATCAGTTGTTTTAAATGACACTGTCAATATTCCATAGGAAACCTATTGAAATCAGAGAAATATAGATAAAACAATAGACATTACCATTTAAGTTGACATTTGTCAGTGGGTGAACTGCCGGCCATTTTTGTGGTAGTAATTGGAAGTTAAAATATCAATCCAATTTCAATGGTGTACCATCTAAATTGCAGTGGTCTGAAGGGATAGGTCCATTCTATGAATACTATTTATATGATGGAAATGACACCCACCCTATATTCAAGAGTATGCTGTGTCTCAACAAATGGCGGGCACAACACATACACCTCAGATGATGTAAATTAGAGTTAAACCTATAATACGTGCGTCAATATTGATAATTGACGTTAAAGGTAAAAGTTTAAAAAATGACAACCCTGCTTGTAAGCTTTTATATTATATCAAATTCAACTGTTTATATTTTCCAGTGTTGAAGACATGGATGTCTCGTGGTATGGTGGGGTATGCAAAATGGGTCAACTTTGAGCTCCTCTTTCTCCTGAATGTTTTAGCATTCAGGTCCAAAAAGTGGTCAAAAAGTGATTAAAATCAAATGGAACGACCTTATCCACTGAATGCCTCAAATTTCAGAAAATGCTCCTTACTGAATCAATACCTGGTTTCCCTGGTGAAAAGTAGGACATCACTGTAAGATACACGAAAACAAAATCCTTCTACATCGTTATCATTAACAATGAACTGTTCCTAATGCTATAATTGGGTGAAAATGTTAAAAACAAACAGAGGGAGAGTTGTGTGTGTGTGTGTGTGCATGCATACTTGCGCCTGTCTATGTGTGTGCTGTGCCTGGGGAATGTTGGTTGCTGTCCAGGCTGTTCACTAATTGAGTCTGGTCATGGAGTGCACAGGATTCCTATTCCCTATATAGTGTACTACTTTTGACCACAGTTCTGAGACAAAACAGCACTGGACAATGGAGCTTTGGATGGGAGCATAAGTGCAGTAGCTAACTGTGTTGTGCACGTATGGTAAGCATGGAATGCATAATCAGTTTTAAGGCTTTGCTTTCCCCTTATAAGGGATGCTCTGCTTTCTCACCAGATCTCTGGGAGCGTAACATGAGGTGTGTGAGAACTTCCAGAATGACCACAGGGGATGTTACTCATCACATAAATGTACATAATATCACAACATACAGACACACAGACACTCTCTAACTCACCCACACACCATTTCCTGAATGCAGAGCATACCAGATTAGTATGTGATAAAACATCAAAACATGCCACAGCGGCATCATTTCTCTTCTGGTGTGTGGATCTCAGAAGGGTTCCTGGCAGGCCAGGGTTAGAGAAGTACCTCATCTATGCCAGTAGACAGAGAGGTTGTTTAGTATCACTACTCTTGCTCACACAGCCCGGGGCACACAGCCCGGTGCACACAGCCCGGGGTACACAGCCCGGTGCACACAGCCCGGTGCACACAGCCCGGGGCACACAGCCCGGGGCACACAGCCCGGGGCACACAGCCCGGTGAACACAGCCCGGTGCACACAGCCCGGTGCACATACAATATGCCGTGCAAACTTCTTACAGCTTCATCTGGCTGTGGGTTTACATTTATGTCATAGTTTACAATCACCGCAGGGTACACCTACCCACCCACCCACCCACACACACCCATTCCCCTCCCACACACTTCCTGTCCCCCTGCTGTGATGGATGAATGGTGTAGTAATGAAAACTGCCTCCCCTGCTCCCCTGTTCTCGCCCGTTCCTCCCCATGAAGTCCAGACTCATTTGGCACCCCGAGATATGGTCAACAGCAGAATCACATTTGCATTTAAAACCAGTACATCTCACAGCACCACAGATTGAGTGAAATGTCCATTTGCATTTTGAGTGCCTGAAAATCAAAAGCCTAAAATGTCAATCAAAGATGGTGACGAAGGGAGTGGAGAAAAACAGAGAAAAAAATATGTGGTTTAGTATACTGTAATTTGTCCTCTGGTGCCTGTTGCTATTACAGTAGTACGTCTACAGTGAAAGTTATAGCTCTGACTACAGCAGTTCAAAGTCTAGAAGTTCAGAAATATGAAAAAGGTAATGGAAACATTCACAACACTTGGATCTTGAACTCTATTGCACAGGCAGTAAATCATTTAGGTGTTGACATGTTGACATGACATGTTCTATTATCAATACATACCTGTGTCGCTCTTACCCTCGTGACCTAAAACAACTCTCAAGCCGTAACCATAACTATTGGGATGAACAACGCTAAACCTGACCTTAGATCAGTGTTGTGTCAATCTGATGCCTTTGATCAGAGATACTGGATATAATGACGAGATGCTTGTGTCTCTGACCTAACAATGGGAATTGTTGTCCACAGAGCGGAACGGCAGGCTGTCAATCTCCTGCCTATTCCTCTCTTTGGATTGATGGATACAACTTCTTATTTGAATACTTTTTTAAATATTCGATGAGAGGTGTTGACGTCAACCGCCTGTATTCGATGGAGAGTGAGATGCTAGCCTCATGAATAGGCAACGGCCGTCTCGAATTTCAACAGGGACAACTCCAATATAAAGTGTTTTTTTCTCAAAGCTGCTGGGATGTCACGTGCATCACACTTACAGTGCATTCGGAAAGTACTCAGAACCCTTGACTTTTCCACATTTTGTTACGTTACAGCCTTATTCTAAAATGGATTCAATCGTTTTTTCCCTCATCAATTGTTAATGACAAAGCAAAAACAGTTTTTTATACATTTTTGCAAAAAAAGAAGAAACAAAAAGGGAAATATCTCATTTACATAAGCATTCAGATCCTTTACTCAGTACTTTGCTGAAGCACCTTTGGCAGCGATTACAGCCTAGAGTCTTTGGGTATGATGCTACAAGCTTGGCACACCTGTATTTGGGGAGTTTCTCACATTCTTCTCTGCAGATCCTCTCAAGCTCTGTCAGGTTGAATGGGGAGCATTGTTGCACAGCTATTTTCAGGTCTTTCCAGAGCCAAACTGAGCAATCGGGGGAGAAGGGCCTTGGTCAGGGAGTTGACCAAGAACCTGATGGTCACTAACAGAGCTCTAGTCTTCCTCTGTGGAGATGGGAAAACCTTCCAGAAGGACAACCCTCTGTGCAGCACTCCATCAATTAGGCATTTATGGTAGAGTGGCCAGACTGGAAGCCACTCCTCAGTAAAAGGCACATGACAGCCCGCGTGGAGTTTGCCAAAAGGAACCTAAAGGACTATCAGACCATGAGAAACAAGATTCTCTAGTCTGATGAAACCAAAATTGAACTCTCTGGCCTGAATGCCAAGCGTCACGTCTGGAGGAAACCTGGCACCATCCCTACAGTAAAGCATGGTAGTGGCAGCATCATGCTGTGGGGATGTTTTTCAGCGGCGGGGACTGGGAGACTGAGAGCAAAGTACAGAGAGATCCTTGATGAAAACCTGCTCCAGAGCGCTCAGGACCTCAGACTGTGACGAAGGTTCACCTTCCAACAGGACAACGACCCTAAGCACACAGCCAAGACAACACAGGAGTGACTTCGGGACAAGTCAGAGTCTTAACCCAATCTAACAGAGACTTAACCCAATCTAACATCTCTGGAGAGACCTGAAAATAACTGTGTAGCAATGCTCCCCATTCAACCAGACAGAGCTTGAGAGGATCTGCAGAGAAGAATGGGAGAAACTCCCCAAATACAAGTGTGCCAAGCTTGTAGCGTCATACCCATAACCTGTTTTTGCTTAGTCATTATGGGTTATTGTGTGATAAGTGAAAAAAAACATTTAATACATTTTTTAATAAGGCTGTAACTTAACAAAATGTGGAAAAAGTCAAGGGGTCTGAATACTTTCCGAATGCACTGTATACAGCAACACCTCCCCATAAGCATTGCTGTCTCTTCTATAGATGTTATATCCTTGTATTGCTACTGCTGTTAATTCGTCATACCATTTTTTTTTTAAAGAAGAAAAAAAAAGCCTGGACTCGAACCCAGAATCACAGCTAGCACTGCGATGCAGTGCCTTGACCACTGCGCCACTCGGGAGGCCACTGTTACCACTCTTATTTACACTCTTCCTTACCGTGAGCTGTTTTCCAGCAACATCACAAGTCTCTTCCGCTCTCCTGTGCTTCACACTGTTTATGCCAGTCCTCTATCCTCTCTTCCCTATTCCTTCTCTCTCCCTCTCACTCTTCCTTCTCCCCTTCTCTCTTCCCTCTCTCCCCTTTCTACTCTCTCTTTTCCCTATCCTTCTCTTCATTGCCTTCCCTTTCTCTCCTCTAATTCTTCACTCCTCCATCTGTAGAGAGGTCAAGGAAGGGTAGAGAGTCCTGCTGTTAGCTGGAGGACTGTGTGTATCTCTGTTAGAGAGGCTGGACTTTAGTGTTCTACTGCCCGTATAGTCCAGTAGTCAACAGGGAAAAAACTTCACACACATCTCCAACAACCATGATTGCTTTCCAAATGGCTCCCTATTCCATTTATAGTGCACTACTTTTACATTACATTGCTTATGCCTAGGGACAGGGGTTTTCCTTGTCATGTAAGCTGTTCAGTAAAATCTCCTGCCCCTACCAAATCCCCAAAAGCAAAGACTGGGAAATCACCTCAGGTAGGTTTCGTTTTATAAGAAGCTTTGCACGAAGGCTGGCTGTAAGCCAAAAGAAGATTCCAAGATGTGTACTGGGTAGCGCCCAGATTTGATCGCTTCCGTGTTCCAAACATCTGGAGCTCCAGTGTAGCCCTGAGAGTTCTCTCTCGCTCCTCAGCTTCCATGAAGAATTCTTATAAGAAACCATCAAAACAAAAGCCTATAATATCCATCCTAAAATGAATTTCAATAGTCTACAAATCAAATCAAAGTTTATTTGTCACATGTGCCAAATACAACAGGTGTAGACCTTACAGTGCAATGCTTACTTACAGGCTCTAACCAATAGTGCAAAAAAGGTATTAGGTGAACAATAGGCAAGTAAAGAAATAAAAACAACAGTAAAAAGACAGTGAAAAATAACAGTAGCGAGGCTATAAAAGTAGCGAGGCTACATACGGACACCGGTTAGTCAGGCTGATTGAGGTAGTATGTACATGTAGATATGGTTAAAGGGACTATGCATATATGATTGACAGAGAGTAGCAGTAGCGTAAAAGAGGGGTTGGTGGGTGGTGTGTGGCGGGACACAATGCAGATAGCCCGGTTAGCCAATGTGCGGGAGCACTGGTTGGTCGGCCCAATTAAGGTAGTATGTACATGAATGTATAGTTAAAGTGACTATGCACATATGATAAACAGAGAGTAGCAGCAGCATAAAAGAGAGGTTGGGGGGGCACACAATGCAAATAGTCCGGGTAGCCATTTGATTACCTGTTCAGGAGTCTTTTGGCTTGGGGGTAAACACTGTTGAGAAGCCATTTTGTCCTAGACTTGGCACTCCGGTACCGCTTGCCATGCGGTAGCAGAGAGAACAGTCTATGACTGGGGTGGCTGGGGTCTTTGACAATTTTTAGGGCCTTCCTCTGACACCGCCTGGTGTAGAGGTCCTGGATGGCAGGCAGCTTAGCCACAGTGATGTACTGGGCCGTACGCACTACCCTCTGTAGTGCCTTGCGGTCGGAGGCCGAGCAATTGCCGTACCAGGCAGTGATGCAACTAGTCAGGATGCTCTCGATGTTGCAGCTGTAGAACCTTTTGAGGATCTCAGGACCAATGCCAAATCTTTTTAGTTTCCTGAGGGGGAATAGGCTTTGCCGTGGCCCCTTTGTCGTGCCCTCTTGGTGTGTTTGGACCATTCTAATTTGTTGGTGATGTGGACACCAAGGAACTTGAAGCTCTCAACCTGCTCCACTACAGCCCCGTCGATGAGAATGGGGGCGTGCTCGGTCCTCCTTTGCCTGTAGTCCACAATCATCTCCTTGGTCTTGGTTACGTTGAGGAATAGGTTGTTATTCTGGCACCACCCGGCCAGGTCTCTGACCTGCTCCCTATAGGCTGTCTCGTCGTTGTCGGTGATCAGGCCTACCACTGTTGTGTCGTCTGCAAACTTAATGATGGTGTTGGAGTCGTGCCTGGCCATGCAGTCGTGGGTGAACAGGGAGTACAGGAGGAGACTGAGCACGCACCCCCGGGGGGCTCCAGTGTTGAGGATCAGCTTGGCGGATGTGTTGTTACCTACCCTCACCACCTGGGGGGCGGCCCGTCACGAAGTCCAGGATCCAGTTGCAGAGGGAGGTGTTTAGTCCCAGGATCCTTAGCTTAGTGATGAGCTTTGAGGGTACTATGGTGTTGAACGCTGAGCTTTAGTCAATGAATAGCATTCTCACGTATGTGTTCCTTTTGTCCAGGTGGGAAAGGGCAGTGTGGAGTGCAATAGAGATTGCATCATCCGTGGATCTGTTTGGGCGGTATGCAAATTGGAGTGGGTCTAGGGTTTCTGGGATAATGGTGTTGATGTGAGCCATTACCAGCCTTTCAAAGCACTTCATGGCTACGGACGTGAGTGCTACGGGTCTGTAGTCATTTAGGTAGGTTGCCTTGTGGACTATGGTGGTCTGCTTGAAACATGTTGGTATTACAGACTCAATCAGGGACATGTTGAAAATGTCAGTGAAGACACCTGCCAGTTGGTCAGCACATGCCCGGAGCACACGTCCTGGTAATCCGTCTGGCCCCGCAGCCTTGTGTATGTTGACCTGTTTAAAGGTCTTACTCACGTCGGCTACGGAGAGCGTGATCACACAGTCGTCCGGAACAGCTGATGCTCTCATGCATGCCTCAGTGTTGCTTGCCTCGAAGCGAGCATAAAAGTGATTTAGCTTGTCTGGTAGGCTCGTGTCACTGGGCAGCTCGCGGCTGTGCTTCCCTTTGTAGTCTGTAATAGTTTGCAAGCCCTGCCACATAAGACCCAGCGTCGGAGCCGGTATAGTATGATTCAATCTTAGCCCTGTATTGATGCTTTGCCTGTTTGATTGTTCGTCGCAGGGCATAGCAGGGTTTCTTGTAAGCTTCCGGGTTAGAGTCCCGCACCTTGAAAGCGGCAGCTCTACCATTTAGCTCAGTGTGACTGTTACCTGTAATCCATGGCTTCTGGTTGGAGTATGTACGTACAGTCACTGTGGGGACGACGTCCTCGATGCACTAATTGATAAAGCCAGTGACTGATGTGGTGTACTCCTCAATGCCATCGGAAGAGTCCTGGAACATGTTCCAGTCTGTGCTAGCAAAACAGTCCTGTAGTTTAGCATCTGCTTCATCTGACCACTTTTTTATAGACCGAGTCACTGGTGCTTCCTGCTTTAATTTTTGCTTGTAAGCAGGAATCAGGAGGATAGAGTTGTGGTCGGATTGACCAAATGGAGGGCGAGGGAGAGCTTTGTACGCGTCTCTGTGTGTGGAGTACAAGTGATCTCTAATTTTTTGCCCTCTGGTTGCACATTTAACATGTTTATAGAAATTTGGTAGAACTGATTTAAGTTTCCCTGCATTAAAGTCTCCGGCCACTAGAAGTGCCGCCTCTGGGTGAGTGGTTTCCTGTTTGCTTATTTCCTTATACAGCTGACTGAGTGCGGTCTTAGTGCCAGCATCTGTCTGTGGTGGTAAATAAACAGCCACGAAAAGTAGAGCTGAAAACTCTCGAGGCAAGTAGTGTGGCCTGCAATTTATCACAATATACTCTACTTCAGGTGAGCAAAATCTAGAGACTTCCTTAGATTTCGTGCACCAGCTGTTGTTTACAAATATGCACAGACCCCCCCCCCTCATCTTACCGGAGTGTGCTGTTCTATCTTGCAGGTGCAGCGTATATCCCGCTAGCTGAATATCCATGTCGTCATTCAGACACGATTCCGTGAAACATAGGATATTACAGTTTTTGATGTCCCGTTGGTAGGATATTCGTGATCGTACCTCGTCTAATTTATTGTCCGATGATTGCACGTTGGCGAGTAATATTGACGGTAACGACAGCTTTCCCACTCGCCTCCTGCGGGTCCTCACGAGGCATCCCGCTCTGTGTCCTCTATTCCTGCGTCTCCTCCTCTTGCAAATAACGGGTATGTTGGCCCTGTCGGGTGTTTGGAGAATGTCCTGTGCTTCCTGCTTGTTGAATAATTTTTTTTGTCTAATCCGAGGTGAGTGATCGCTGTCCTGATATCCAGAAGCTCTTTTCTGCCGTAAAATACAGTTGCAGAAACATTATGTACAAAATAAGTTACAAATAACGCAAAAACCCCCCACATAATAGCACAATTGGTTGGGCGCCTGTAAAACTGCTGGCATTTCTTCCGACGCCATTGGTTCCCTCTCCTCTCCACTAATCTGAAAACACCAATTAGGTGAAATCGGAATAGTGGATGCCAACTATACATTTGCAGAGCCAAGCAGAGGAAGCCAGTTAAGACTATTAAGATGCACCCCTAGTATTCGTTACATAACCTTGTTCATGTAATTTGGTGTAAGCCTTATGTCAACCGTAATGAGCAAAGATTAGAGAGAGGTTCAATCATGGACAGATACAGGGAACAGTCAATGCTTTCAGGTAAACTGGAAGTTAGGAACCAAGACAACAAGCTATTTCCATGAAGGATTAAGACAATAAAAATTTTGTTCAGACATGACTCACAGTTTCACAGTCTGAAAATCATTTTCGGTTGAACTAGATTCCTCTCCACTCCCATCTCCAGAAGAAAAAGATAGAAGGCAGAAAATAGCCTGGATGTTCTTCTTCCTACGACTAAATGGCACCCTATTCCCCAATTAGTGCACTACTTTTACCTGGGCCGATAGGGTTCTGGTCAAAAGTAGTGGATTATGTAGGGAATAGGGTGCTATGTAAAACAAAGCCTTAGTCCTTTAAGGCTAACGGCTAGGACGGTACAGAGTGATATATCAAGTCAAGTCTGTCATAGGATGTATCATTAGATGTGAAAGAGCACAGTGCCTAGTAGTCTTGGTAATCATAGAAGTACTGAACAGCAGAAGAAAAACCCGGAGAGTGAGTGGAGAGTGCAAATTGAGACTGAAGATAAATCAGAGTTTTTGCTTTTTAGAGTGACACCAGCAATATTCGTCCTGAAGACTCCATATCCATGTCATCATTATTATCATCTGAAGCTGTGGAAGCTGAAGCTGTGGAAGCTGAAGCTGTGGAAGCCATCACTCAAGAATCTGCCAGATCACCTTGAATTAGTTTTCGTTTTTTTAAAGTGACTTTGAGATTCTGTGTGTAATGAAAAGCTCTATATAAAATACATTTATTATTATTATATTACTACATAGATTTCCATAGTACATCATATATAGTTGTTGATGATTAACATGCATACAGCTTCAGCCCCCTTTATCTTACATAACACATAATATTTCAACACATACTGTATATGTATTTAGTATACTGTTATCCTACTTATACTGCATTAGCAGTAACGAGATTACCCAACCAGAGAATGAAGGGAGAAAGTTTCGTGAAGGCTTACCCTGGCATGACATTTTGATAGCCGTGTAAATCTCTCTCGAACAAGATGACTTTTATCAATATATTCGCCTGTATTTACCCCCAACAAATGAAATGCTAATTAGCTACTAATGTGGCTATCATAAAGAACTACAAATGTCATGATGATCTGGTTGAGACTGCCGAATCGAAGCAAAGGTAAGAATCTCTGGATTAACTATCTAATGTTAGCTAAATGTAGTAATTAATTAATTGGCTACATTTCTATAAATTGATAATTCTGAACTGTTTTGGACAAGTTTAAAATGTACATAATATCCGTTAGCAAAGGTGTCAGCTACAGATGACACCTTTGAGGAGCTTGCAGGGATTTGTAGTCTTGCATGATGCATGACCATTTTCGAATCTGAGAGTAAATTGAGCCAAATATATTAATAAAAGTCACCTAGTCCGAAAGAGATTTACATGGTTATCAAAACTTCACACCAGGGTTAGCCTACACAAAACACAGCCCTTATTTGAACTGTTTTTAAAATCCCCTGTGGGAAAAAATGGTGAATGGTGGAAAAAATTTCCCTGTTTGACTGCAAGGTTTTATGGGTATTATGACTCCTCCACTGTGGGGCCAGTAGTACAGCAGACCATGCTATTACAGTCCACAGCAGATGGTAAAAGGAAAGTTCACAGATTGGAAAGTATGAGTGGCAATGAATCCAATGATGTAGAGTCACGGTATGCAGTGCTTACCCTGTGACAATCACATTTTTTAAAAGCTGTTATGAAAAGCCCCCCCCCCCAAAAAAAAATATATATATATATATATTTTAAAGTAATTATTTTTATCTACAGTAATGGTTTTTCTCAATGATTCTGCTGTGGACTGTAATAGCATGGTCTGCTGTACTACTGTCCCAGTAGTGACATAAAGACTTAGTCTGCTCTGCTGTGCTGGCCCAATGTCCCCACTGATAGTGCTGATGTGGAGATGGGCCAACCATAGAAATATATTCTACATTATATTTCTGTGAGGCCAACACTGTACAGTTTATGAAAACATTCAGAGACGTTTTTCCGCTCTTGTAGCAAACCAAACTGTAGAGATGTGTGCTTAAGTAGAGGCACTTTGTCCACAGTGTTTTGGAAAGGCTGTGGAAAACGAACCCATATCAAAGTTGAACTGATCTACTCATGGTACTCTAACACTATACAGTATACAGAGTAATAATACCCATAAAACCTAGTGGTCAAACAGGGAAATGGTTCCAATCGTTTTTTCCACCATTAATTTTTCCCATAGTGGATTTTAAAAACAAAAAATAAAAATGCTAAAACTACCTCAAAACCCCAGGAATAGCGATTTCATATTTTACGCATGCGTATTGCCTAAACATGTTGTGTGGGTATTTCCTGCCAATGCCTACGGTAAGCTGTGCACACTTGGGCGTCTACATAATTTGTCCCTCGCATCCCTTAAACTGAACAAAGCTAGCTAGCAAAAACAACCTGACAAATGGACACTACTATACTGCACCTCAAACAATTTTACAAGTTGGAATAATCATGTAACGCACCGTTTGGAGGGTTCGAAGAGTGCAACGTCAACTATAATGAAACTTAAGACCAGACGGAGGCAGCATACAGCATACAAGATGTGACTTCATTCATGACACTCAGGGCTCCTGAGACACTGCATCTCAGTGCAAGAGGCGTCACTGCAGTACCTGGTTCGATTCCAGGCTGCATCATATCTGGCCATGATTGGGAGTCCCATAGGGCATTGCACAATTGGCCCAGCATTGTCCGGGTTTGGCCAGGGTAGGCTGTCATTGTAAATTAACGTCATTGTTCTTAACTGACTTGCCTGGTTAAATGAAAATAAAAAATGACAGGCACAGCAACCACCATCAAGCAGTTGGTCAGGTGAACAGTGACCAACAAGTCATTAATCATTTTTACCCAGACTTTTACATATCATGGACATTTCATTTTGCTTTGTGGCAGTAGTGGGAATGGGGCTTCTCCGCAACTCAATGCAGGTCCGAGCTTTGGCTTCTACAAGATGGAATGTGACTAACTACACTACAACCATTCTAGCTACATGCATGGCTGCCCTGGGCGTGTGCATGCAGAATAAAACAAATGGACGTGGGGTTCTGCTTTGACTTCAACTACGCGCTCACCAAAAGGAAGGACAAAATAATAGACTTAAATTAAAGTAAAGGTCTGCCTAAATGCATTTTCCTTTGCAATTTGCAGGTTAGGCTACTGTAGAATCATGTGAAT
The DNA here is from genome assembly GCF_016432855.1 of Salvelinus namaycush. Classification (NCBI taxonomy): domain Eukaryota; kingdom Metazoa; phylum Chordata; class Actinopteri; order Salmoniformes; family Salmonidae; genus Salvelinus; species Salvelinus namaycush. The sequence continues at coordinate 63,460,403 of NC_052310.1, forward strand.
AGACAACATCCTTTGAATGCATTTGATTTATCAAGCAAGAATTGTTTTTGATGAGACATGTTTTGAACTGCATTTTCAGTCAATTCAATTGTTGATATGGAATGTTGTTAGAACCATATATATATGTTTCTAACAACATTCCATATCAACAATATACACATATATACAGTCGTGGCCAAACGTTTTGAGAATGACACAAATATTAATTTTCAAAGTCTGCTGCCTCAGTTTGTATGATGGCAATTTGCATATACTCCAGAATGTTATGAAGAGTGATCAGATGAATTGCAATTCATTGCAAAGTCCCTCTTTGCCATGCAAATGAACTGAATCCCCTCAAAAACATGTCCATTGCATTTCAGCCCTGCCACAAAAGGAGCAGCTAACATCATGTCAGTGATTCTCTCGTTAACACAGGTGTGAGTGTTGACGAGGACAAGGCTGGAGATCACTCTGTCATGCTGATTGAGTTTGAATAACAGACAGGAAGCTTCAAAAGGAGGGTGGTGCTTGGAATCATTGTTCTTCCTCTGCCAACCATGGTTACCTGCAAGGAAACCCGTGCCGTCATCATTGCTTTGCACAAAAAGGGCTTCACAGGCAAGGATATTACTGCCAGTAAGATTGCACCTAAATCAACCATTTATCGGATCATCAAGAACTTCAAGGAGAGCGGTTCAATTGTTGTGAAGAAGGCTTCAGGGCAGCCAAGAAAGTCCAGCAAGCGCCAGGACCGTCTCCTAAAGTTGATTCAGCTGCGGGATCGGGGCACCACCAGTACAGAGCTTGTTCAGGAATGGCAGCAGGCAGGTGTGAGTGCATCTGCACGCACAGTGAGGTGAAGAATTTTGGAGGATGGCCTGGTGTCAAGAAGGGCAGCAAAGAAGCCACTTCTCTCCAGGAAAAACATCAGGGACAGACTGATATTCTGCAAAAGGTACAGGGATTGGACTGCTGAGGACTGGGGTAAAGTAATTTTCTCTGATGAATCCCCTTTCCGATTGTTTGGGGCATCCGGAAAAAAAGCTTGCGCGGAGAAGACAAGGTGAGCGCTACCATCAGTCCTGTGTCATGCCAACAGTAAAGCATCCTGAGACCATTCATGTGTGGGGTTGCTTCTCAGCCAAGAGAGTGGGCTCACTCACAATTATGCCTAAGAACATAGCCATGAATAAAGAATGGTACCAACACATCCTCTGAGAGCAACTTCTCCCAACCATCCAGGAACAGTTTGGTGATGAATAATGCCTTTTCCAGCATGATGGAGCACCTTGCCATAAGGCAAAAGTGATAACTAAGTGGCTCGGGGAACAAAACATCGATATTTTGGGTCCATGGCCAGGAAACCCCAGACCTTAATCCCATTGAGAACTTGTGGTCAATTCTCAAGAGGCGGGTGGACTTACAAAAACTCACAATTTCTGACAAACTCCAAGCATTGATTATGCAAGAACGGGCTGCCATCAGTCAGGATGTGGCCCAGAAGTTATTTGACAGCATGCCAGGGCAGATTGCAGAGGTCTTGAAAAAGAAGAGTCAACACTGCAAATATTGACTCTTGGCATCAACTTCATGTAATTGTCAATAAAAGCCTTTGACACTTATGAAATGCTTGTAATTATACTTCAGTATTCCATAGTAACATCTGACAAAAATATCTAAAGACACTGAAGCAGCAAACTTTGTGGAAATTAATATGTGTGTCACCGCACATCACTGCATGAATCCATAGGGAGGGATTAGGTGAAATTAAGCTTTCATCGGACAGACAGATTGAGAACAGGAGGAAAAGGAGTCAAAGACCTTGAGGAAGAGGGAGGTTGAATGAAGGGCATTCACAGGGTGAGAAAGGGAGGAGAGTGTTTGTGAAACAGAGAGCTGATCTCATCAGATATAGTTTAAGAGGGATAACAGGTCAAATTAAGGTCAATTAAAAAAGAGAAACATAAAGAGAGAGGAAGCGAGAAAAAGATAAATAGGGGAGAGAGAGAGAGGGGAGCTCAGATAGACAGCCATTAATCTGAGTGAATTACCCGGGGTGTGTAAATTCTAAAACACAAATCAACATGGCATTTGTCACAAAGGATTAAGCAGAACCCTGACACAGACAGGCCATGGCCTAACGGTGGCCTAGCGGACTAGGCCGCTGCCTCCGTTGAACATTTACCGCTGCAGCATGGGTTCGAATGCGGCCCGCTGCAACACTACATTGCCAAAAGTATGTGGATACCTGTCCGTCGAACATCTCATTCCAAAATCATTGGCATTAATATGGAGTTGGTCCCCCCTTTGTTCCAATTCATCCCAAAGGTGTTCGATGGGGTTTAGGTCAGGGCTCTGTGTAAGCCAGTCAAGTTCTTCCACACTAATCTCCACAAACACTTTCTGTATGGACCTTGCTATGTGCACGGGGACATTTCCTGTTTCAGCATGACAAGGGCCTTTCCCAAGCTGTTGCCACATAGTTGGAAGCACAGAATCATCTAGAATGTCATTGTATGCTGTAGCATTACGATTTCCCTTCACTGGAACTAAGGGGCCTAGCCTGAACCATAAAAAACAGCCTCAAACCCTTGTTCCTCCTCCACCAAACTTTACAGTTGGCACATTGCATTCGGGCAGGTAGTGTTCTCCTAGCATCCGCCAAACCTGCCAGATGGTGAAGCGTGATTCATCACTCCAGTCCAATGATGGCAAGCTTGGCATTGTGGTTGGAATTGCGCATTGTGATCTTAGGCTTGTGTGTGGCTGCTTGGCATGGAAACCAATTTCATGAAGCTCCCGTTCATGTGCTAACGTTGCTTCCAGATCCGTTCTGTGAGCTTGTGTGGCCTACCACTTTGCGACTGAGCCATGGTTACTCCTTGACGTTTCCACTTCACAATAACAGCACTTACAGTTGACCTGTCAGCTCTAGTGGGTCATAAATTTGAAGAACTGAGTTGTTGGAAAGGTGGCATCCTGAGCTCTTCAGTAAGGCCATTCTACTGCCAATGTTTGTCTATGGAGACTGCATGGATGTGAGCTTGATTTTATACAGCTGTCATCAACGAGTCTAGCTGAAATAGTCAAATCCACTAATTTGACGTGGTGTCCACATACTTTTGGCAATGTAGTGTATTTTACGACACTCTCCTCTATCTTTCAGCTCCATCTCTCTCTATCAACTAAACATACAAAGACTTAAAAATATATATATGAATCATTTCTCCCTAGCATCTTTCTCAAAACGCATAAGAGAAAATAGTTTGAGGGACAGACAGACAGATCATGGAACAGAACACCGAGCGATAGAGAGAGAGAGAGAGAGAGATGCTAGGTCTGGTGCACTGCCAGCACTACCACCTCCTCACTAGAGATAATGTAGTACAGAACTCTGACTGATCTACTTACTGCATGATGCTCCTGTTATATGGTTTTAAGCCTCTGCTTTGGAACGGGCTAAGCCAGATCTGTCCTTCCCTCCACAGAGGGACAAATGGTGTGGATTTTAAGGATTGTGGTATGTGTGTGTGTGTGTATATGTTTCAAGTTATATTTGTCACATAGACAAGTACAGTGAAATTCTGTGTGTGTGTATGTATGTATTTGTATTTATTAGGGATCCCCATTAGCTGTTGCCAAGGCAGCAGCTACTTTTCCCAGGGTCCAAACACTAAGGCACTTACATTACATATAAAACAAAAGATAACGCTACATCATAACTTTATTATACCACTACATATCTACAATACAATATGTATAATACCACTATACAACAATATTAGAATGTACGCGTGTGCAGAGTGTGTGAGCTATTGTGTGTGTGTGCGTATGTGTGTCTTCACAGTCCGCGATGTTCCATAAGGAGTAGTTTATATGTTTTTTTGTATAATCTGATTTTACTGCTTGCATGAGTTACTTGATGTGGAATAGAGTTCCATGTAGTCATGGCTCTGTGTAGTACTGTGCGTTTCCCGGAGTATGTTCTTGACCTAGGGACTGTGAAGAGACCCCTTGTGGCATGTCTTGTGGGGGTTGAATGGGTGTCTGAGCTGTTTGCTAGACATTTGAACAGACAGCTCGATGCCTTCAACATGTCAATACCTCTCACAAAGACAAGTAGTGATGCAGTCAATCCCTCCTCTACTTTGACCCAGGAGTAACTGACAGGCATGTCATTGATGTTAGCCCTCCGTGTACATTTAAGGGCCAGCCGTGCTTCTCTGTGTTCTGGGACAACTGTAATGTCCCTCTTTGTGGCACTTGACTATATGACTGGGCAGTAATCCAGGTGCGACAAACCTAGGGCCTGTAGGACTTGTTTTATTGATAGCGATGTCAAGAAAGCAGAGCAGCGCTTTTTAATGGGCAAACCTTGTACCATCTTAGCTACCGTTTCATCAATATGTTTTGACCATGACGGTATACAATCCAGGGTTACACCAAGCAGTTTAGTCTCCTCAACTTGCTACATTTCCAAATGATTCATAACAAGATTTAGTTGAGGTTAAGGGGTTTAGTAAAGGTTTGTCCCAAATACAATGCTTTTAGTTTGTGAAATATTTAGTACCAGCTTATTACTTGCCACCCATTCTAAAACTGACTGCGGCTCCTTCTTAAGTGTTGCAGTGATTTCACAGTGACAGGTCATCAGTAAAGATTGAAAAAAGTAAGGGGCCTAGACCACTGCCCTGGGGAATGCCCAACTCTACCTGGATTATGTTAGAGAGGCTTCCATTAAAGAACACCCTCTATGTTCTGTTAGACAGGTAACTCTTGATGCACGATATAGCAGGTGATGTAAAGCCATAACACATATGTTTTTACAGCGGATTATGAGCAATGTCAAAAGCTGCACCGAAGTCTAATAAAACAGCTCCCACAAGCTTCTTATTATCAATTACTGTGAAATAGTATTGTATCTGGTCAAAAACAATTATTTAAAAAGGTTCATTAAGGGTTGGCTGATTGGTCGGCTGTTTGAGCCAGTAAAGGGTTTATTGCTATTCTTGGGTAGGGGTAGGACTTGTGTGTGTGTATCACTGAAAGTAATGTTTCGGGGTTATAATTGGAGTGTATCATCACCTCCTCGAGCCTCTTTCACCAAAAAAACAGGGGGGAAAGAGACATTGTTGGAAGATAAAAGGCCTAGTGAAGAGTTTCATTCCAAAACGCTATATAAAAATTATGAAAGAGATTGGTGTGTTTTTTTCATTAACTTATCATGGCATTGGGATTTTCAATTGCAGTCAGAGAAATGAGTAGTACTACTCAGTTTTCCACAGTCAAATGTAGTAACTACATTTTTAATAAAGAAATGTGTAATATGATACATTTGTGACATCAATAGAATGTTTTTACAGCTAAAATAATTCAATATAGTATGAGACCTGCATATAAACATTTACATTTAACATTTTAGCCATTTAGCAGATGCTCTTATCCAGAGCGACTTACAGAAAGTGCCTTAAGATATCTTAAGATAGCTAGGTGAGACAACCACATATCACAGTCAAATATACAGGATACAAACATTCCGTTCCAGCTAAACAATGGGTATATAGCGTTTTGCAAACATCTAAAATCTATGAATGAAACAGAAATATTTTACACATGAAGGTACCCATAATAATTTCTGATGATAAATTACACACAAAAAAATAAAACAATTGTGGATATAGCATTTTGGAAATAAACTCTTCACTTCTTCTTTCAACGCTTAGTCCTATAATTAAGTGATGCATCTTAAAAACAAGAACTATGCACTGGGGACTTCAGTTAGAGGCCAGGTCCCAAATGGTATCCTATTCCCAATTTAGTGCACTACTTTTGACCAGAACCCTGGGCCCTCGTCCCCAGCCGTCTCAAGAGATAGTCAAGCATCAACAAGTTATCCACTGCTGGAAGTCAACCACACACACAGACACACAGACACACACACACACACACACACACACACACACACACACACACACACACACACACACACACACACACACACACACACACACACAGACACACACACAGACACACACCTCAAGACTGAAACAACTGAAGCCTAGGCAGCCTATTTGTGAAGTAATTCCCAGCACGGCCGAAGGCCCCAGTCAGTCAGAACCCTCTGCTTCTCTGTTTCATATTCTTTCCTCCAAATGTACACTGAACAAAAATATAACATATATAAAATGTTGGTCCCATGTTTCATGAGGTGAAATAAAAGATTCCAAAAATGTTCCATATACATTTGTTTACATCCCTGTGAGCATTTCTCCTTTGCCAAGATAATCCATCCACCTGACAGGTGTGGCATATCAAGAAGCTGAATAAAGAGCATGATCATTACACAGGTGCACCTTTTGCTGGGGACAATAAAAGGCCACTAAAATGCAGGCTTTTCACACAACACAATGTCAAAGATGTCTCAAGTTGAGGGTTTGGGCAATGCTGAATGCAGGAATTTCCACCAGAGCTGTTTCCAGAGAATTTAATGTTAGTTTCTATACCATAAGCCACCTCCAACGTCTTTTTAGAGATTTGGCAGTACGTCCAACCGGCCTCACAACCGCAGACCAGTGGTTGCAAAAGTACCCAATTGTCATACTTGAGTAAAAGTAAAGATACCTTCATAGACAATTTGTCAAGTAAAAGTCACCCAGTAAAATACTACTTGCGTAAAAGTCTAAAAGTACTTGGTTTTAAATATACTTGAGTATATTTAAAAAGTAAAAGTATAAATCATTTAAAATTCCTTTTATTAAGGAAACTAGACGGCACTATTTTTTTATTTAGCCAGGGGCACACTCCAACACTCCGACATAAATTACAAAAGAAAGCATGTGTGTTTAGTAAGTCCGTCAGATCAGAGGCAGTAGGGATGACCAGTGATGCTCTCTTGATAAGTCTGTGAACTGGACCCGTTTCCTGTCCTGCTAAGCATTCAAAATGTAATGAGTACTTTAAGGGTGTCAGAGAAAATGTACGGAGTAAAAAGTACATTATTTTCTTTAGGAATGTAGTGAAGTAAAAGTAAAAGTTGTCAAAACTATAAATAGTAAAGTAAAGTACAGATACCCATAAAAACGACTTTAGTATTTAAAGTATTTTTACTTAAGTACTTTACAACACTGCCGCAGACCACTTGTATGGCGTAAAGTGAGCGAGCAGTTTGCTGATGTCAATGTTGTGAACAGAGTCCCCCCAATGGTGGCGGTGGGTTATGGATTGTGCAGGCATAAGCTACGGACAACGAACACAATTGCATTTTATCGATGGCAATTTGAATGCACAGAGATACCGTGACGAGTTCCTGAGACCCATTGTCGTGCCATTCATCCGCCGCTATCACCTCATGTTTCAGCATGATAATGCATGGCCCAATGTCACAAGGATCTGTACACAATTCCTGGAAGCTGAAAATGTCTCAGTTCTTCCATGGCCTGCATACTCACCAGACTTGTCACCCATTGAGCACGTTTGGGATGCTCTGGATCGACGTGTACAAAAGCGTGTTCCTCAACCATTGAAGAGGAGTGGGACAACATTCCACGGGCCACAATCAACAGCCTGATCAACTCTATGCGAAGGAGCTGTGTCGCTCTGCATGAGGCCAATGGTGGTCACACCAGATACTGACTGGTTTTCTGATCCACACCCCTACCTTTGTTTTAAGCTATCTGTATTCCAAGTCATGTGAAATCCATAGATTAGGGCCTAATGAATTTATTTCAATTGACTGATTTCCTTATATGAACTGTAACTCAGTAAAATATTTGATATTTTTGCATGTTGCATTATGGTTTGGAGTTCTCAAATCTCAAGTGGCACAGCAGCACACACACACACACACACCAACTGAGTAACACCACCAGCTGACCAAGGTCTTCACTTCATCAATCCACAACTTAATCTTTATTTCCCAAAAATGTTTGAGAACCACTAACAAACCTAAAGTGCCTTCAGAAAGTTTTCACACCCCTTGACTTTTTCCACATTTTGTTGTGTTACAGCCTGATTTTTTATTTTATTAAATTGATTAAATTGAGATTTTGTGTCACTGGCCTACAACACAATACCCCATAATGTCAAAATGGATTTAAGTTGTTATACATTTTTACAAATGTATTAAAAATGAAAAGCTGAAATGTCTTGAGTCAGTAAGTATTCAACCCCTTTGTTATGGCAAGCCTAAATAAGTTCGGAAGTAAAAATGTGCTTAGTAAGTTGCAGGTCTGCAATAATAGTGTTCAACATGATTTTTGAATGACGACCCCACACATACAATTACATGTAAGGTTAAGGTTTTCTAATGCCTCGCAAAGAAGGGAACCTATTGGTAGATACGGGAAAGAAAAGCAGACCTTGAATATCAATTTGAGCATGGTGAAGTTAATAATTACCCTTTGGATGGTGTACCAATAGACTCAGTCACTACAAATATACAGGCATCTTTCCAAACGGAAAGAAAAGCTCTCAGGGATTTCACCATGAGGCCAATGGTGACATTAGAACAGTTACAGAGTTTAATGGCTGTGATAAGAGAAAAATGAGGATGGATCAACAACATTGTAGTTACTCCACAATACTAATTTAAATGACAGAGTGAAAAGAAAGAAGCCTGTTCAGAATACAAATATTCCAAAACATGCATCCTGTTTGCTCACTGTAATATATCTACTGCTGTACATATCAATCTTAGTATATATTTTTGGTGTATATACCCATAGATTGTGTTTGGATTATGGATACAGTATATTTGGGTTGTTAATTGGATTCGTTCTGACATTTGTGATTTCTTGTTTTTGATTATTTGTGTACCTGACATTAGGAGCTAGTAACACAAGCATTTCACTGCACCCGCTATGACATCTGTTAAACTGTATACGCGACCAATTAACTCTGATTTGATGAGCTTCACTAGATAGTGCACTACGACCAGGGGCCGCACTTTACTTTACTTTATTACGTTTATTTTTTCAGGGAAAATACACACAGTAAATCAACATTCCAGTAAAAGTCCCGGATTTAGCCAGCCGGCTAATTTTCAACACTATAGGGGTCGTTCCACAAAATGAGTGCCTTTTGTGCACCAATTCTCATCGACGGGGCTGCAGTGGAGCAGGTTGAGAGCTTCAAGTTCCTTGGTGTCCACATCAACAACAAACTAACATGGTCCAAACACACCAAGACAGTCATGAAGAGGGCACGACAAAGCCTATTCCCCTCAAGAAAATAAAAATATTTGGCATGGGTCCTGAGATCCTCAAAAGGTTCTACAGCTGTAACATCGAGAGCATCCTGGCTGGTTGCATCACTGCCTGGTACGGCAATTGCTCAGCCTCTGACCGCAAGGCACTATAGAGGGTAGTGAATACGGCCCAGTACATCACTGGGGCTATGCTACCTGCCATCCAGGACCTCTACACCAGGCGGTGTCAGAGGAAGGCCCTAAAAATTGTGAAAGACTCCAGCCAACCTAGTCATAGACTGTTCTCTCTGCTACCGCATGGCAAGCGGTACCGGAGCGCCAAGTCTAGGTCCAAGAGGATCCTAAATAGCTTCTACCCCCAAGCCATAAGACTCCTGAACAGCTAATCAAATGGCTACCCAGACAATTTGCATTGCCCGTAGCGGGATTTCTTTTTTTTTTTTTTTACTTTTTTAAACTTTTTTACTTTTACCCCTTTTTCTCCCCAATTTCATGGTATCCAATTGGTAGTTACAGTCTTGTCTCATCGCTGCAACTCCCGTACGGACTCGAGAGAGAGGCGAAGGTCGAGAGCCGCACAGAGCCTCGGGTCGAGGGCCGCACTGCTTCTTGACACAATGCCCACTTAACCCGGAAGCCAGCCGCACCAATGTGTCGGAGGAAACACCATGAACCTGGCGACCGTGTCAGCGTGCACTGCGCCCGGCCCGCCACAGGAGTCGCTAGTGCGTGATGGGACAAGGACATCCATACCGGCCAAACCCTCCCCTAACCCGTACGACGCTGGGCCAATTGTGTGCCACCCCATGGGTGGTAAAGGGATTGATTCAATATGCACATTGACAATGCCATCCCCACAGTGACTGTGCGTACATAACCCAACCAGAAGCCATGGATCACAGGCAACATCCGCACTGAGCTAAATGCTACAGCGGCCGCGTTCAAGTAGCGGGACACTAATCCAGACGCTTATAAGAAATCCCACTACGGGGCCTCCCGAGTGGCGCAGTGGTCGCTAGCTGTGCCTCTAGAGATTTTGGTTTAGAGTCCAGGCTCTGGTTTAGAGTCCAGGCTCTGTCGCGATTGGGCGTGCTCAACCCTCCTTTTCTTGTAGTCCACAATCATCTCCTTTGTCTTGATCACGTTGAAGGAGAGGTTGTTGTCCTTGCACCACATGGTCAGGTCTCTGGCCTCCTTTTAACCTTATTGTTTACATAATGTTGCTGTTACTGTCTCTTATGACCGAAAATAACTTGTGGACATCAGAACAGCGATTACTCACCGAGGACTGGAAGAAACTTTTTCCTTTAACGAGTCAGACGAGAAGGATATCCTGCTTTCACTGGAACAGGCCCAGATCCCCACCTTTTGCGTGAAGAAAAGACCCAGGAAAAGGAGCCGCAGATCGGGCAGCCTTCGAAGAATCCGTAGGCGAGTGGGTAAACTCCCACTGCCATCCGTTCTTCTTGCTAACGTGCAATCATTGGAAAATAAAATTGATGACCTATGATTAGATTATCCTACCAACGGGACATTAAAAACAAACATCTTATTTTTCACCGAGACGTGGCTGAACAACGATATGGACAATATAGAGCTAGCGGAATTTTCCATGCACCGGCAGAACAGAGATGCTACCTCTGGTAAGACGAGGGGTGGCGGTGTGTGTCTATTTGTCAATAACAGCTGGTGTGCAATGTCTAATATTAAAGGAGTCTCGAGGTATTGCTTGCCTGGGGTAGAGTACCTTATGATAAGCTGTAGACCACACTATCAACCAAGAGAGTTCTCATCTATATTATTTGTATCTGTCTATTTACCACCACAGAACGAAGCTGGCACTAAGACCGCTCTCAACCAACTGTATAAGCCCATAAGCAAAGAAGAAAATGCTGGTGATCTGCTTGAAACATGTTGGTATTACAGACTCGGACAGGGAGAGGTTGAAAATGTCAGTGAAGACACTTGCCAGTTGGTCGGCGCATGCTCGGAGTACACGTCCTGTTAATCCGTCTGGCTCTGCGGCCTTGTGAATGTTGACCTGTTTGAAGGTCTTACTCACATCGGTTGCGGAGAGCCTGATTATACAGTCATCCGGAACAGCTGATGCTCTCATGCATGTTTCAGTGTTACTTGTCTCGAAGTGAGCATATGAGTTATTTAGCTTGTCTGGTAGGCTCGTGTCACTGGGCAGCTCTCAGCTGTGCTTCCCTTTGTAGTCTGTAATAGTTTGCAAGCCCTGCCACATCCGACGAGCGTCGGAGCCGGTGTAGTACGATTCGATCTTAGGAAGGGAAACCCAGCCGCGAGCTGACTAGTGACACGAGCCTACCACACCAGCTAAATGTCTTCTATGCTCGTGTCGAGGCAAGCAACACTGAACTATGCATGAGAGCACCAGCTGTTCCGAACAACTGTGTGATCACGCTCTCTCTCTGCATTGTTGGGAAGGGCACATACGTAAGCATTTTGTCTGTGTCCCAAATGGCACCTTGTTCTTTATATAGTGCAGTACTTTTCACCAGAGCCCTATGGGAGGGAATAGGGTGGCATTTGGAATGCAACCTAACTGTATAACTTTGTGTCTCACAATGTGTTGCTTCAATTTGTTTCAGAGGCATATTTTTCCCAAACACAATTTCATATGGATACAGTGTTAACACAGTGGATTTACTCAGATATGTGAGAGACAGTCTGTGTGTATGTGTGTGTGTATGTGTGTGTGTGTTTTAAAAAGAAATAGATAAGAGAGACTGAGAATAAATTATTTATTGAGCATTTGAAAAGCGTTGAGAGTTTCTTTCTGAGGAAGCAGCTGACTAACACAGAGTTCTAAATAGAGGCAAATGCTCCCTCTCTCCCCCCCTTCTCTTTTTTTTGGAGGCACTAAAAGACGAGGTGTGTCTGTTTCGGACAGATGGGCTGCACTCTGACTAAACGGCAGGCGCAACCACACTCAAACACAAACAAACACACACACTTCCGCTAATCAGAATGCAGGGTAAGCAATAGCTATTTCTCTCCTCCGCTCCATCCCCCTCTCCTCCACTCCTCCGATGGATCCAGAGGGAGGAGAGGAATCACCTCCATTTATCCCTCCATCCCTGAGAGGAATAAACGGATCTTAGCCACAGGGAGAGAGGGATTGGTGCAGAGCAGAGGGATGGAAGGAGGGATGTTAGCAAATAACAGAACAACAGAGAGAAGTAGGCCAATTAGAGCATATCCTCTGTCAAGGATGCAGACAAAGCATGGATATAGTACGTAACTTACTGAATGACTGCAGCCATCTTAATTCACAAACTATTATGGACTCTTCAATCTGAAAGTGTCTGCAGCTAAATCAGGCTAAGTCAAGTCCACCATATGTACAGGTTTAGTGGGCTCTTGTGAACACCTGTGTTGACATGCTGAGGTATTCAGACCCTGATAAACAATAGACCGTGTTATTGAGTATTTTGTTGGTAAGAAGACAGACACCAGACAGACAGACAGAAAGACATGTTGACAGCACAACGCTTTGTTTAGCAGATCTACAGCTGACCACTACTGCCAGCCGTTCACACACACACAAACAAACACACACATACACCCTGCGTGTAAAAAAAGAGATAAAAGAGAGACATACACACACTCATCCTCCCGTGTGACCTTATGGCTCAGCATAGTAGCACGAAAACGACTACAAACTGAAAGCTTCTCCGTATTAAACCACTTCAGCTTAATAACAGTGGAGCCTCTATACACACAGACACAGGCAGACGCACAAGAACACTATATAATACAAAAGTATTTGGACACCCGTTCAAATTAGTGGATTCAGCTATTTCAGCCACACCCGTTGCTGACAGGTGTATAAAATCGAGCACACAGCCATGTAATCTCCATAGAGAAACATTGTCAGTAGAATGGCCCATACTGAAGAGCTCAGTGACTTTCAACGTGGCACAGTCATAGGATGCCACCTTTCAAACAAGTCAGTTCATCAAATTTCTTCCCTGCTAGAGCTGCCCCACTCAACTGTAAGTGCAGCTATTGTTAAGTGGAAACGTCTAAGAGCAACAACGGCTCAGCCGCGAAGTGGTAGGCCACACAAGCTCACAGAACGGGACTTCCGAGTACTGAAGCGCGTAAAAATATCTGTCCTCAGTTGCAACACTCACTACGGAGTTCCAAACTGCCTCTGGAAGTAACGTCAGCACAAGAACTGTTCGTCGGGAGCTTCATGAAATGGGTTTCCATGGCCGAGCAGCCGCACGCAACCCGTGCAATGTCAAGCATCGGCTGGAATGGTGTAAAGCTCGCCGCCGCGTTCTCTGGAGTGATGAATCACTCTTCACCATCTGGCAGTCCGACGGACTAATCTCAGTTTGGCGGATGCCAGGAGAACGCTACCTGCCCAAATGCATAGTGCCAAATGTAAAGTTTGTTGGAGGAGGAATAATTGTCTGGGGCAGTTTTTTTTATGGTTCGGGCTAAGCTCCTTAGTTCCAGTGAAGGGAAATCTTAACACTACAGCATACAACATTCAAGACGATTCTGTGCTTCCAACTTCGTGGTAACAGTTTGGAGAAGGCCCTTTCCTGTTTCAGCATGACAATGCTCCCGTGCACAAAGCGAGGTCCATACATAAATGGTTTGTTGAGATCGGCGTGGAAGAACTTGACTGGCCTGCACAGAGCCCTGACCTCAACCCATCAAACACCTTTGGGATGAATTAGAACGCCTACTGCGAGTCCCCGACCTCACTAATGTTCTTGTAAGCAAGTCCCCGCAGCAGTGTTCCAACATCTAGTGGAAAGCCTTCCCAGAAGAGTGGAGGCTGTTATAGCAGCAAAGGGGGACCAACTCCATATTAATGCCCATGATTTTGGAAAGAGATGTTTAACGAGCAGGTGTCCACATACTTTGGGTCATGTAGTGTATGTCTAGGCTACAGAAATTGGTTCAATTATGGACTAAAATAAATGTGTTAAATAAATAAATGAAGAATATTGAATATTGCAGAATATTGAATATTGTATATAAATGTATTTTCGTTTAATCTAGTTTTTACACCATCCATTAACACCAACCATTCACTATAAAACATTTGTTTATCAACGAAAAAGCTAGGCAAAAATAATAGGTTTAAAAATAAGTGCGCCTAAAACATTTATTTCAAATAACCTAAAAATACAACAAAATAAGAGTATGCCACATGACAATGCAGTGCTATAGAAACAAGTTCATAAACAAATTGTCCAAGAATGTGCTTAGTGGTCTGGTCTCATACATAAGGATTTGGAGTCATTGAAAGGGTGGGACGAATGCGAACACACCAAGCTTCCTGATCTCTTGGGCGTAGTCGGTGCTGTTCAAGTATTTTTGTCGCACTATGGGAAGCATTTGTATTTTTCACCAAATGGCCTGTTTCATGTGAAAGAAGCAACCCCAGTTGTGAGTCCCAGGAAGCACCTTCATAAAGGCTTTAAAAGCAGCTGGCTCAAAGTCAGTCACAACTTGGTCAGTTTCTTCCTGGGTCTTCAGGCTTCTCTCCTTCAGGCCATTCATCACCTTTCAGAGCATTGTCTGGGATATCGTTGTGTTCTCCATATAACTTGGAAATAACCCCATCAGTGAGGGTTATGCGACCACGGCATTTGAAAGCATCATATTCGGTGCACTTCCAGAATAACTTATTTGTGGCTGTCGTTCCCATCTGTAGGTGTAGCCTTCATTCACCAGGATAATATTTCAAATCAAATCAAATCCAATTTTATTTGTCACATACACATGGTTAAAAGATGTTAATGCGAGTGTAGCGAAATGCTTGTGCTTATAGTTCCGACAATGCAGTAATAACCAACAAGTAATCTAACCTAACAATTCCACAACTACTACCTTATACACACAAGTGTAAAGGGATAAAGAATATGTACATAAAGATATATGAATGAGTGATGGTACAGAACGGCATAGGCAAGATGCAGTAGATGGTATAGAGTACAGTCTATACATATGAGATGAGTAATGTAGGGTATATAAACATAAAGTGGCATAGTTTAAAGTGGCTAGTGATACATGTATTACATAAAGATGGTAAGATGCAGTAGATGATATAGAGTACAGTATATACATATGAGATGAGTAATGTAGGGTATGTAAACATTATATTAAGTGGCATTGTTTAAAGTGGCTAGTGATACATTTTTACATCATTTCCATCAATTCCTATTATTAAAGTGGCTGGAGTTGAGTCAGTATGTTGGCAGCGGCCACTAAATGTTAGTGGTGGCTGTTTAACAGTCTGATGGCCTTGAGATAGAAGCTGTTTTTCAGTCTCTCGGTCCCTGTTTTGATGCACCTGTACTGACGTCGCCTTCTGGATGATAGCGGGGTGAACAGGCAGTGGCTCGGGTGGTTGTTGTCCTTGATGATCTTTATGGCCTTCCTGTGACATCGGGTGGTGTAGGTGTCCTGGAGGGCAGGTAGTTTGCCCCCGGTGATGCGATGTGCAGACCTCACTACCCTCTGGAGAGCCTTACGGTTGTGGGCGGAGCAGTTGCCGTACCAGGCGGTGATACAGCCCGACAGGATGCTCTCGATTGTGCATCTGTAGAAGTTTGTGAGTGCTTTTGGTGACAAGCCGAATTTCTTCAGCCTCCTGAGGTTGAAGAGGCGCTGCTGCGCCTTCTTCACAACGCTGTCTGTGTGGGTGGACCAATTCAGTTTGTCCGTGATGTGTACACCGAGGAACTTAAAACTTTCCACCTTCTCCACTACTGTCCCGTCGATGTGGATAGGGGGGTGCTCCCTCTGCTGTTTCCTGAAGTCCACAATCATCTCCTTTGTTTTGTTGACGTTGAGTGTGAGGTTATTTTCCTGACACCACACTCCGAGGGCCCTCACCTCCTCCCTGTAGGCCGTCTCGTCGTTGTTGGTAATCAAGCCTACCACTGTAGTGTCGTCCGCAAACTTGATGATTGAGTTGGAGGCGTGCATGGCCACGCAGTCGTGGGTGAACAGGGAGTACAGGAGAGGGCTCAGAACGCACCCTTGTGGGGCCCCAGTGTTGAGGATCAGCGGTGTGGAGATGTTGTTTCCTACCCTCACCACCTGGGGGCGGCCCGTCAGGAAGTCCAGGACCCAGTTGCACAGGGCGGGGTCGAGACCCAGGGTCTCGAGCTTGATGACGAGTTTGGAGGGTACTATGGTGTTAAATGCTGAGCTGTAGTCGATGAACAGCATTCTCACATAGGTATTCCTCTTGTCCAGATGGGTTAGGGCAGTGTGCAGTGTGGTTGCGATTGCGTCGTCTGTGGATCTATTGGGTCGGTAAGCAAATTGGAGTGGGTCTAGGGTGTCAGGTAGGGTGGAGGTGATATGGTCCTTGACTAGTCTCTCAAAGCACTTCATGATGACGGAAGTGAGTGCTACGGGGCGGTAGTCGTTTAGCTCAGTTACCTTAGCTTTCTTGGGAACAGGAACAATGGTGGCCCTCTTGAAGCATGTGGGAACAGCAGACTGGGATAAGGATTGATTGAATATGTCCTTAAACACACCAGCCAGCTGGTCTGCGCATGCTCTGAGGACGCGGCTGGGAATGCCGTCTGGGCCTGCAGCCTTGCGAGAGTTAACACGTTTAAATGTTTTACTCAACTCGGCTGCAGTGAAGGAGAGCCCGCAGGTTTTGGTAGCGGGCCGTGTCAGTGGCACTGTATTGTCCTCAAAGCGAGCAAAAAAGTTATTTAGTCTGTCTGGGAGCAAGACATCCTGGTCCGCGACGGGGCTGGTTTTCTTTTTGTAATCCGTGATTGACTGTAGACCCTGCCACATACCTCTTGTGTCTGAGCTGTTGAATTGCGACTCTACTTTGTCTCTATACTGGCACTTAGCTTGTTTGATTGCCTTGCGGAGGGAATAGCTACACTGTTTGTATTCGGTCATGTTTCCGGTCACCTTGCCCCGATTAAAAGCAGTGGTTCGCGCTTTCAGTTTCACGCGAATGCTGCCATCAATCCACGGTTTCTGGTTTGGGAATGTTTTAATCGTTGCTGTGGGTACGACATCGTCAATGCACTTTCTAATGAACTCGCTCACCGAATCAGCGTATTCGTCAATGTTGTTGTTGGACGCAATACGGAACATATCCCAATCCACGTGATCGAAGCAGTCTTGAAGCGTGGAATCAGATTGGTCGGACCAGCGTTGAACAGACCTGAGCGCGGGAGCTTGCTGTTTCAGTTTCTGTTTGTAGGCTGGAAGCAACAAAATGGAGTCGTGGTCAGCTTTTCCGAAAGGAGGGCGGGGGAGGGCCTTATATGCGTCGCGGAAGTTAGTATAACAATGATCCAAGGTTTTACCAGCCCTGGTAGCACAATCGATATGCTGATAGAATTTAGGGAGTTTTGTTTTCAGATTAGCCTTGTTAAAATCCCCAGCTACGATGAATGCAGCCTCAGGGTGTGTGGTTTCCAGTTTACAAAGAGTCAGATAAAGTTCGTTCAGGGCCATCGATGTGTCTGCTTGGGGGGGAATATATACGGCTGTGATTATAATCTAAGAGAATTCCCTTGGTAGATAATGCGGGCGACATTTGATTGTGAGGAATTCTAAATCAGGTGAACAGAATGACTTGAGTTCCTGTATGTTGTTATGATCACACCACGTCTCGTTAATCATAAGGCATACCCCCCCCGCCCCTCTTCTTACCAGACAGATGTTTGTTTCTGTCGGCGCGATGCGTGAAGAAACCAGCTGGCTGCACCGACTCCGTTAGCGTCTCTCGAGTGAGCCATGTTTCCGTGAAGCAAAGAACGTTACAGTCTCTGATGTCTCTCTGGAATGTTACCCTTGCTCGGATTTCATCAACCTTGTTGTCAAGAGACTGGACATTGGCGAGTAGTATGCTAGCGAGTGGAGCGCAATGTGCCCGTCTCCGAAGCCTGACCAGAAGACCGCTTCGTTTGCCCCTTTTACGGCGTCGTTGTTTAGGGTCGCCAGCTGGGATCAGATCCATTGTACTGGAGGGAAGGCAAAACACAGGATCCGCTTCGGGAGAGTCATATTTCTGGTTGTAATGACGGTGAGTGGACGTTGCTCTTATATTCAGTAGTTCCTCCCGACTGTATGTAATGAAACCTAAGATTACCTGGGGTACCAATGTAAGAAATAACACATAAAAAAACAAAATACTGCATAGTTTCCTAGGAACGCGAAGCGAGGCGGCCATCTCTGTCGGCGCCGGAAGTAGAAGACGCACAGAGAGGATAAATTCAGGTTCCATTGCTTGTTCTGACCTCCTCTAATAGGCTGACCAAACCGCTCGCGTCGTGTAAATTTAGGAATCTGTGTTATTCAATTATTTCACCCACACTGCTCGTGCACGTCAACGAGCGTCTGCGTTGCCAAGGGCTAAAATAGCAGTCATTCTTATTTCTGACGCAGATCGTGCTGCAAGTCCTGCCTCTCCCATCTCTTCATTGGTTTATAGAAGCAGGTACCCATGTGCCATCTCCTCATTGGTTATATTATCATTGGTTATATTATTATACCCAGGTGGGTGATTGAAAGACAAACTGTTTTGCCGGTAGTTGTGGTAATACTACGAAAGTTTAGATGCCAATCACCATATAAGTTCAAAGATGAAAAAGCCTGGAAGGAGGAGAGATGACGAGAAACGATTTGGTTGACCGTTTTATGTGTGGATTAATTTTCGGAGTAGAGGACCTTGTGCATTTTCAGGTAAAATAACAACCTAATGTTTATATCCCAGGACAAATTAGCTAGCAACAGCAAGCTAGCTAAATAGGAGAAATTAGCTAGCAAGTGCAAGCTAACTAGCTAAATTGCCGTAAATGTTTAATGCTTTTCAACCTGTCCCCAAATTAATGTCATTGGTTCAGAGTTTGTTTTGATATTTTAACCTGCGTGTCGTGATCGCGTTTGGTGTAGGGGGACAAAATATATTTATGCACGATGTCGCACGCGCGCAGCCGGTATGGGTTCCGTGTAAGAATAACGAATGCTGAGGGTAGCAGTGCAAGATCTTTTTAAGCAGAATATTTGGATTATTAGCATAAGATTATTAGCATATGAACGATTTGCAATTCGATTGCTGGACTATTGAAGCCATCCAACCAAACCATTTATTCAGATCTGGCAGTTCAAAGAGGATAGTTTCAAAGGTAATCAATTGGACATAGTTATTGTTAATTAGCAGCATACGGCGTACATTTGCATTCATTCAGTTAAAAAATACTAAAATAGTTTTCTTTAGTTTGTGTGCATATTATTATTTTACATTTAAGTATGACCTCCTGAAACTAGAACTGTATTTTGGGCCTCATGGAAATGTAAAATGTCAATACATTCTAAAACATTTTACTTGTCCAAAATCGTGCTGAAATAAAACACTTTTCGATCCTTGTATTAATGGCAGTGTTGTTTGCCTATCAATATAGTAAGCATTTATCTGTGAAATTAGACATCGAACTTGAACCCCGTTTCAACAAATCATCATCTGATTCAGAAAATGATTTCCAAAATGACAGTAAAGTGAACAGCTGTTGTGATAGCACGCAAGGTTTTTCTAGAATGTCTCATACGTTACGAAAAGGATAGTCCAAACTATACAGGGTAAAAATGTTGGCCTATAGCATTTTTAAACAGGTTCAAAAGCAAAAGAGCTTTATTTTCTTGTAATGCATTTTATTCAATGGCTTCACCGAAGTGTCCTCAAGCCAGGGTTGGGTGGCACTTTACAACATTCCAATGTTATAGTCTTGTGAATTTCTCATGCATATTTTTTGATTGAAAGTGGGAACAAATTGGAGAGATGTACAAATAACGTTAGTGATTTCAAAACAAAATAGACTACATTTTCATTCAAATTATAAAGACATGAGGTGAATATCAAAAAAGTTTTAAAAGATGTCTTTGCCTTAAAGTTGTACCTCGGATTAATATTTTATATAATGGCCTATACAGTAAACTCAAAATATGGTATTCTGTTGTTTTGAAATAGGCTACGTTTTCCATATCATAATGAGACTCAATGAAACGACACAGGCCAAATGGATTTTGTGATGTTTTCCTATATTAAATTGACTTATTAGACTGTTAAATGTAGGGTAAAAGGCAGATATTTTATATAAACATTGGATTTCTGTGGTCTGAATTTCATTATAATTTTTGCTTTCAGTAGGTAGGCCTACCCATGTGTCTCTCCTCTCTCTGAAAGCCTGCTCACTGATGTCAATACCAAAGCTGATAATTGTGACTTGATTGAATTGGAACGATGTGAATAATGATAATGATAGTGAGAGCCCATTATAGACTAACCCTTTAATCATAGGCTATTGTTACTTTGTGTCTCTAAAATCACAATGTTTCCATTTCTATAGTCATGTGACAGAGTATTTATTTTTATTGAAACCTCCAAATGTTGGCTTTTTACCAGATCCATTTTTTCTGCATTAAAATGTTTTATTTTCATTACTGAACAAAATTCAGTATGCTATAGCCTGTAGATCATTTCTGCCCATATGAACACATGTATTTTAGGCCATATTAAGAACAGCTATGCTTGATTTAATGAAAAGCAGCTAACAGACACAAAATTTCACATTCTTCAATAAAAGACTCATAAACAGAAACAGGAAATAGGCTCCACAGCTGGCTTCACAGTTTCCCCGCAAAAAAAGGCCTACAAGAAAACTCAATGTATCTCCATAAAGTTGAGTGAGCGAGGGGGTCTGTGCGCTGCGTAGTACCGTCCACAAAATGGCAAGCAACACACTACACACATCCTACTGTGACCGTCCAACTCAGCATAGTAGCACAAAACCGTCCACAAACTGAAAGCTTCTCCATATTAAACCACTTCAGCTTAGCAGTGGGGACTTTACTGTGATCTGTTCTCTACTCACACACACACCCCAATCTGTCTTCGTGGAGTTCCTGGAATCACAGCTACACCAAACCGGTATTAAAACATGACAAGGTGTGGGCCACAATGGATCTTGCCATTAGTCTGTTTAAGAAAGTGTGTCATCCTGCCAAAAAGCATGTCATACCAAACGGTGTCCCCCTCCAAAACACCCCACTAGAAGACCATGATCTTTGACCCTACCTGTTTGTCCTTGTCCTTGGACTTTCCACTGCCGCTGACCCGGGAGGAAGTGACATCACGGGGGATGACAGAGATCTGGTGCAGTGGCATGTTCATCCCCGCGCAGCCCACCGGACTGGTCGGGCTCACACACACACTTCCTGTCTCGCTGGCATGACGGGCTGAATCGCTACTCCCAGGCTACACTGCTCTGGAGAGGAGAATAAGTAGAAAGAGGAGATACAGGTTTAGACATACAGCACATAAATAACACTACTCACATTTATTTTCACAAGATATGCATTTATTTTTTTGTAGACATTTTCTTTTCTCCAACAGTATGACTGGTCTGGTTCTGGAACTGTGGGTGGCTAATCAGAGTGATGATAACACATTGACAGAGAAAAGAGTCGGAACAGCCCATGCTGTGAAGTCTATAAAAACTATTGTCTGAAAATAGAATAATAGCACATTGATCGAGAGGGAGAGAATGAACCACGGTCTGAATAGAACATAACACACTGACTGTCCACATTGACAAAGGTCTGAATTAGAGCTGGGTGATACGGACAAAAATCTATATTGCGATAAATTGCCTGAATTGATGCGATGACGACAAATAGAACGATATGTATATAACAATGTCCACCACAGAGGTCATTTCCATGTTAAAGGACCCATGAGCACTAAACATCACCCAGAAAAAGTCTTAAAAGGCATTATAAAAACATTAAAACACAATAATGTTGAATTCAAGACCCCTACCAACTAATATCAACACTTATAATAAGAATTTGTTCTTAACTGACTTGCCAAATTAAATAAAGGGTAAACACAAATAATAATATTTAGTTTGGGATAACATAACGCCTTCTGTAAGTTCAATAAACATTGCCTTGTGCTGTGAAGGCTGAACCATGGTCAATCAAATCAAATGTATTTTATATACCCCTTTTGACAACAGTAGTTGTCACAAAGTGCAGCACCATGATAACACAACAACAGGGAGGGAGGGAAGAGGTAGAAGACAGGAAGATGGTGAGGATGAGGGGTATTGATGCATCACTAATCTAGTGCTGTCTGGAAGTAGAGGTGGGTTCTCTCTCAGTAAAGGTTAGGGATATCTCAGGGGACTATAGGGGTTTCTGGTAATCTCTTCCTCAGATCCCAAGGACATTATAGACAGTGAGGACAAGACACAGGGAGACTAACAAGGGGACCTGATACCATCACAGACAGATGAATTACATACCAGGGCTTTCCATTAAGGAAAGGCTTTCCATTATGTAATGAGAGAGAAGGAGAGCAGGAGAGAGGGAGACAGAGAAAGAGAGATGGGGCAGAGTGAAGGAGGGTGGAGAGATGGAGAGGGATAGAGAGAAAGAAAAAGATAGACAGTGAAAGAGAGACCTCCAACATGCAATTGCTTATGAGCTTATCTCCAGTGTGAGACAGTGAGTCCAGAGAAATGTCTGCACAAACCACTGTTTCCCCTACACACTAGTGCTACATGGACACTGACCCAGCCTTCACCATCCTACACACACACACACACACACACACACACACACACAAAGCCAGGCTTTATGCAGATACAGGGACAAGGTCATGTGTTTGTAGGCAGTACTGCCATTTTGTTTCACCTCTGTTTGGACCGCTGTAGACCCCAGCAGCATTATGAGATATACACACACGTGTTGGCCCTAGCCCTACTTCACATATCGCTTGCTTATCACTAGATAACAATTTATAGTTGAACAGAATCTGCTAGAAAGATAATGTACTCATACAATTTGAATTATCTGCAAAAGAACAGGCCTTAATCAATATACTGTAGCTATTACTTCACCAATATAGCCAACTGAACAAGCAGAGGACTGAAGCCTTTACAGAAGTAAGCCTGGTTCTAAACTAATCTTTAGGCCTGTAGGTGGGGCCTAAAATAGAGATTGTACTAAATATTTCAACTCCATGTGGGTTACATTTACGTTCTGGACAATCAATGATACTGTATATGTCTGGGCCATCACTGTTTCGGTAACCATCTGGCCAATCAATAACTTCCTGAAAAGGTCTGATCGGTCAGAAATTAACCTTGTTGCCATGGCACCAGCTACAGAGGTCATTATGACTGGAGGCTTGTTCGGTTTTACAATAACATGCTGAAACACACAAAAGAGAGTGCGAGTGGGCTCTGATTTCTGTCAGCACGCACAGTCACCCACACTGCTTGAGTCTAATGATTCATACACCATTCCCACTTGGCACAGACGTCATTTCACCCCAGGTGGTGAAGGTAGGAAACCACACCTCCACCCCGCTGATCCTCAACACTGGGGCCCCACAAGGGTGCATGCTCAGTCCCCTCCTGTACTCCCTGTTCACCCATGACTGCGTGGCCAAGCACGCATCCAACTCAATCATCAAGTTTGCGGATGACAACAGTAGTAGGCTTGATTACCAACAATGATGAGACAGCCTACAGGGAGGAGGTGAGGGCTCAGGGAGTGTGGTGCCAAGAAAACAACCTCTCACTCAACGTCAACAAAACAAAGGAGATGATCGTGGACTTCAGGAAACAGCAGAGGGAGCACCCCCCCATCCACATCGACGGGACCGTAGTGGAGAAGGTGGAAAGCTTCAAGTTCCTCGGCGTACACATCACGGACAAACTGACCAAAAATGGTCAACTCAGACAGACAGTGTGGTGAAGAAGGCGCAACACCTAAAATCCTCACAAACTTTTACAGATGCACAATCGAGAGCATCCTGTCGGGCTGTATCAGCGCTTGATACGGCCAATGCACCGCCCGCAACCACACGACTCTCCAGAGGGTAGTGCGGTCTGCCCAACGCCTCACCGGTCTGCCCAACAAACTACCTGCCCTCCAGGACACCGACAGCACCCAATGTCACAGAAAGGCCAAAAGGATCATCAAGGACAACAACCACCCGAGCCACTGCCTGTTCACCCCACTATCATCCAGAAGGTGAGGTCAGTACAGGTGAATCAAAGCTGAAACAGAGAGACGGAAAAATAGCTTCTGTCTCAAGACCATCAGACTGTTAAATAGCCATCACTAGCACATAAAGGCTGCTGTCTATATACATAGACTTAAAATCACTGGCCACTTTAATAAATAGAACACTAGAACCTTTAATAATTTACCCATCTCATCTCATAATTTACCCATCGTCCATCTATTTTTATATTCTTAATTCCATTCCTTTACTAGATTTGTGTGTATTGGGTATATGTTGTGGAATTGTTAGATATTATTGCACTGTCGGAGCTAGAAGCGCAAGGATTTAGCTACACCCGCAATTACATCTCCTAAACACATGTATATCTTCATTTAACATTTCAGATTTATTTTTATTAGGCAAGTCAGTTTAGAACAAATTCTTATTTACAATGACGACCTTGCCTTGTTCAGAGGCAGAATGACAGATGTTTACCTTGTCAGCTCAGGGATTCGATCTAGCAACCTTTCGGTTACTGGCCCAACGCTCTAACCAGTAGGCTACCTGCCGCCCCAAAATATGTATGTGTATATGACCAATAAAATGTTATTTTATTTCGTTTTTATTTACATTTGGTTGAGCTGTCACCATGTCATTGGATTTAGGTTAAAGGTTTGGTGAAAAAAACAATTTCCTTACGTTGAGGACTTTTTGCAAATACAATCAATTTTCCACATTGATTCAGTCAGTTTTTGCACAGTGGGTTGTGTCTTGCTGCGAGTTTTTAATAAGTGATTGACAAGTTCGCCGCCATTGGACTCTGGAGCAGTGGAAACGCGTTCTCTGGAGTGATGAATCATGCTTCACCATCTGGCAGTCCGACGGACGAATCTGGGTTTGGCGGATGCCAGGAGAACGCTACCTGCCCCAATGCATAGTACCAACTGTAAAATTTAGTGGAGGAGGAATAATGGTCTGGGGCCATTTTTTATGGTTTGGGCTAGTCCCTTTAGTTCCAGTGAAGGGAAATCTTAACGCTACAGCATACAATGACATTCAAGACGATTCTGTGCTTCCAATTTTGTGACGAAGGTTTGGGGAAGGCCTTTTCCTGTTTCAGCATGACAATGCCCCGTGCACAAAGCGAGGTCCATACAGAAATGGTTTGTCGAAATCGGTGTGGAAGAACATGACTGGCCTACACAGAGCCATGACCTCAACCCTGTCTAACACCTTTGGGATGAATTGGAACGCCCACTGCGAGGCCAGGCCTAATCGGCCAACATCAGTGCCAGACCTCATTAATGCCTGTGGCTGAATGGAAGCAAGTCCCTGCAGCAATGTTCCAACGTCTAGTGGAAAGCCTTCCCAGAAGAGTGGAGGCTGTTATAGCAGAAGAGGGGGGACCAACTCCATATTAATGCCCATGATTTTGTAATGAGATGTTCGACGAGCAGGTGTCCACATACACTACATGACCAAAAGTATCTAAAATCAGGCCCAAAGAAATCCTGCACCCCCTGACAAGAAATATTTCTGCCGTCTCGAACTGTAGCCTACAGCGCATTTTCTATATTAGCGGGTTAGGACCTGGAACAGGCCTCATATTTTCTCTTTTTCACATATAGGTTGTGCGGTTGTGGATGAGTTATTAGCAATTGCAGGCGGGTGCGGGTGGAAAAACAGCTGACCACACCACTAACCCATTGATTCTTAAAGAATATAAGTTATAAATGCCTCATGAGTTCGTTCAACTGTCAGACCCAATCAGAACCTAAAATATAAGCTTGTTTTACTCCAATGTTGTAAACAATGTAAATAAACATTTTATAGCCTCAAAACCCTCTCTCCCTCCTCTCCCCTCATCATATCCACAACAACAGAATTAATAAATGAATAAAGAGTGTGTTCTCACTAATCGTTAGCTCACTGGAGTCAACGAACCTTACAGATACATTTTTATAATATCATAATAGACACAGGTATATATTGGAGTACAGTAATAACAATCACACATCTTTCATTATAAGTTTCCAATGATACCACCGACTGGTATTGGACACGTGTGTCAGCCTGTAAAGCCTTATTGATGGTCAAACACAAACTGAACTGTGTGAAGGGACACACAGTTCAGTCCAGAATATCTTCAGATAACAAACTTTCATCAAAAGGCAATACAGGCTGGTTGTGACAATAACTGAATACCACCTCTGTTTACACTCTTCATAAAGTCCCGTTGTGTGTGCGTGCGTGTTATGCTTTCCGAACATCCCACATCTACTGTCTGTGTCTGGGAAAAATTGAACTAAAATGGTCTGTGGGAAAACAGTCAGAAAATTCTAACTGATTATTCTGCTGAGGTGAATTGTTTTTACGAAACCATTGATAAACGGATTACAAACATTGACGCAACCTTTCCACCTGTGAGATCTAAACCTGGTCTCGGTGTATACAACCCAGTTCTTTCTCTGCTGCAGGCCCTTGTACTTTCATTATAATAGGAATGTTTCTCCGTAGAGGCATGTAAGAATGGAACCTGTATAAAGCTCTAGCTCTGGTAGTTCCAGTCAACAGTGATTTCATTGCAGCCATGAGCAAGGTCTTGAATAAATCTTTCCCTTATGGATTTAAATTCAAAGACAGTACTATGCTGTTTATCAAGTCTCCAGATCTGTTGTGAAAAATGTATTACATCTATTTCAAATGTATTTTAATGAGCCAACCTGGATAAAAGGTATGTTAAATCAAATGTACACCTACATGATACATAAATTAAGCGTCCACCCATGAAATTATCTTTCAAAACAGAAATGCTGTATAAATCTACACATCCATGACGAATGAAAAGGCCTCCTGTGTAAAGCGGGAACTGCTACTTCAGGGCGAAAAAACAGGCAGCCTGAGCCCTTGAAGGACCACAATGGCCGTAATGACATCATCAACCAGAGAATGGTAAGGTACAGTACATCATCAACCAGAGAATGGTAAGGTACAGTACATCATCAACCAGAGAATGGTAAGGTACAGTACATCATCAACCAGAGAATGGTAAGGTACAGTACATCATCAACCAGAGAATGGTAAGGTACAGTACAACATCAAAAAGAGATAATACTCCCGATCCATTCCAGCTGAGCCGGCACTTCTGCCAAGGTGATATATCGGGGTTGTCAACTGTTTCCAGTTTCATTGCGTACCAATACCATTCAGCTCAGCCACCATGTGTGGTAAGTGTTCTGGCACAAAATGTCAGCTGTGGAATGGGATGAGTTATCCCCATATAGGCCTAATGTGAAGTGCTTTGAGGCTTTGTCAAAAGCGCTATATAAAAATGCAACCAACTACCTAGTGCCATCAGCCACCGCCTAGCTCCTATCTCTGTTGTGTGCTTCAGAGGGGCTTTGCAAACAGCCTACATTCCAACCACCACAGAGTTCTTTACACTGCAGGCACAGCAAGGTCTGACATCCTCCACAGAGAGAGAGAAGCTATTCCAGAGCATCAATATTCATTCTCCCTATGGAGGCTGATAGACAGACATAGTGGAGCACAGAGCACAGCAGGGATAGATTGAGTTACTGTAGGGAACAGTAGAGAGGCAGACATAGTGCAGCTCAGAGCAGGGCATGGTTAGATTGAGTTAGAAGACAGAAGGTAAACCAGGACAACACTAATACTGGACTGTATTACATCCATTGCATTACAGGCCTGAGTCATTCCACCTCAAAATGCACAATAAAGAAATTGTTTCTGTTGTTAGAAACAGTTAAGATTAGCATTCCTGAAACATTACCTTGTTGAAATATAATTTGATCTCTGAGAAATTAAGCTAAGCTGAATGAGTAAGACATGGGGAATCCAACAGAATTATCAATAGCCACCCAAAGACCCCTCCACGCAGATTCCACCCTCAACAACCAGTATACAGTATCAGTTATCTATGTTTAACAAGTAGTATGGAGCTGCTGCTTGGAGTATTGATTCTTCATCCTTTGTAATGTATTCCCTGTGAATCTGGTGATGTTTTTTTCCCATTCAGAAAAATCTACCATTGAAGTCACTTGCATTATTTACCGTAAATTAGTGTGAACGTACCATATGTTGCCCACTAGATGCCGCTGTTCCTGCTACTGCCACCACACCCTTTTATCCATTTTGCTGGTCTCTTGTGTTTGTTACAATGTTTCACAACATTTTCTTTGCAACTTTGGTAGGAAACCAATACCTTTTGCTCATGATGAAAATAATAGTCCTGTATTGATGTCACTTGTTAAATCCACTTCAAATCAGTGTAAATGAAGGGGAGGAGACAGGCTAAATAAGTATTTTTTTGCCTTGAGACAATTGAGACATGGATTGCGTATGTGTGCCATTCAGAGTGTGAATGGGCAAGACAAAATATTTAAGTGCCTTTAACGGGGTATGGTAGTACATGCCAGGCACACCGGTTTGAGTGTGTCAAGAACCAAGGTAGCCGCTACTCTTCCTGGGGTCTGACAAAATTAAGGCAGTTAAACAATAAAAAAAATATTATAATACATTCATTACAGAATTCATAACACACTAAGTGTGTGCCCTCAGGCCCATACTCCACTACCACATATATACAATGCAAAATCCATGTGTACGTGTGTGTATAGTGCGTATGTGAAGAGACCTCTGGTGGCATGTCTTGTGGGGTATGCATGGGTGTCTGAGCTGTGTGCTAGTATTTTAAACAGACAGCTTGGCACATTCAGCTTGTCAACACCTTTTACAAAAACAAGTAATGAGGAAGTCAATCTCTCTTCCACTTTTAGCCATGAGAGCTTTACATGCATGTCATTAATGTTAGCTCTCTGTGTACTTTTAAGGGCCAGCCGTGCTGCCCTGTTCTGAGCCACCTGCAATTTTCCCAAGTCCCTCTTTGTGGCGCACAATTGGCCCAGCGTCATCCGAGTTTGGCCGGGGTAGGCCGACGATGTAAATCAGAATTTGTTCTTAACTGACTTACCTAGTTAAATAAAGGTTTCAATCTGGTCAAACACAATTTTTTCCAAAAGTTTACTAAGGGTTGGTAACAGGCTGATTGGTCGGCTATTTGAACCAGTAAAGGGGGCGTTACTATTCTTGGGTAGCGGAATGACTTTAGCTTCCCTTCAGGCCTGAGGGAACACACTTTCCAGTAGGATTAAATTGAAGATGTGGAAATATCGTCCGCTATTATCCTCAGTAATTTTCCATCCAGATTGTCAGACCCTGGTGGCTTGTCATTATTGATAGACAACAATACATTTTTTCACCTCTTCCACACTGACTTTACAGAATTCAAAAGTACAATTCTTGTCTTTCATAATTTGGTCAGATATACTTGGATGTGTATTGTCAGCATTTGTTGCTGGCATGTCATCCCTAAGTTTGTTTATCATGCCAATGAAAAAGTAATTAAAGTAGTTGGCAATATCAGTGGGTTTTGCGATAAATGAGCCATCTGATTCAATGAATGATGGCTTCGAGTTGTTTTTTTCCCCCAACATTACATTTAAGGTGCTCCAAAGATTTTTTACTATCATTCATCTTTGTTTCATAGTATAGTTTATTTTTATTTAGCTTAATCACATGATTTCTTAATTTGCAGTACGTTTGCCAATCAGTTGGGCTGCCAGACTTATTTGCCATACCTTTTGTCTCATCCCTCTTAAACATACAATTTTTCAATTCCTCATCAATCCAATGGGATTTAACAGTTTTTACAGTAATTTTCTTAATGGGTGCGTGCTTATTATTAACTGGAATAAGTAATTTCATAAATATGTCAAGTGCAGCGTCTGGATGCTCCTCATTACACACCACAGACCAGCAAATATACTTCACATCATCAACATATGAATCCCTACAAAATGTCTTGTATGACCTCTTATACACTATATTAGGCCCATCCTTTGGAACTTTGGTTTTCCTACATATGGCTATTATATTGTGATCACTACATCCTATGGATTTGGATACTGCTTTAAAGCAAATTTCTGCAGCATTAGTAAAGATGTGATCAATACAGGTTGATGATTTCATTCCTGTGCTGTTTGTAAATACCCTGGTAGGTTGACTGACCACCTGAACCAGGTTGGAGGAACTGGTTACAGTTGGAAGTATTTTTCTTGAGTGTGCAGCTTGATGAGAGCCAGTCAATATTTAAAATCACCCAGAAAATATACTTCTCTGTTGATATCACATACATTATCAAGCATTTCACACATATTATCCAGATATCACAAATATTATCCACTGTTAGCACTTAGTGGTCTATAGCAGCTTCCCACAAGAATGGGCTTTAGGTGAGGAAGATGAACCTGTAGCCATATTACTTCAACAATATTAAACATTAGATCGTCTCTAAGCTTTACAGGCACGTGGTTCTAAATATATAGACCACAACACCGCCCCAGTTGGCATTTCTGTCTTTTCTGTAAAATGTTATAACCATGCTACCACTGTATCATCAAAGGTATTATCTAAGTGAGTTTCAAAACATGAATGTCATCTGTTACAAGCAAGTTATTGACTTCATCGACCTTGTTTCTCAGACTGTGGGAAGCATTGGAATCAACATGGGCCAGCATTCCTGTGGAACGCTTTCCACACCTTGTAGAGTCCATGCCCCGACGAATTGAGGATGGTGGAAAAAAAAGATGAATCCTCCTCACTGCAGGAACAATCGGTAGGCTAATGGCTCGATAGCCTCACTAGGGTCCAAAATATGATACAACATTTTAAAAGCTAATGATACTTATATGGTATTTTTAAAGATAGTGATTTAATCAAAGTGTTGACAATGGAGTAGTCAACTGCTGCTTTCTGTGTAGCAAAGGCCATGTTTAACACCTGTTCATTCTTCAATCATATTGCAGATAGCTGAGAAAATGCCTATTAAAAGGAATCTTGAAGTCTGTGGAAGTCAGCAGACTCTTACAAGATTCTTTAAAAAGAAATCTGTGGGTCAGTTGCTAAACAAGTATTTTTTTTAAATAAATAGCATACTGAAATTCACAAAGAGTTGCAAACGCTTGTTGAAATTCTTTCACTAATTGAACTGATGTCATTCTATCTCTTCTCTTAACACGTATGGACCCAGAACTTAACTGACCATCTGTTCTGTTTACTTTAGAGACACATTTTTCCATTTGAAAAAGTCCCCATCACACAATTTGTTTGATTTTAAATGTAATCTTTAATTAATTTTTTTCAAGATAATTTGGGCTATTTACTTAATTTTTTCTGTTTGAATAAAATACATTATTTGAAGAACAAACAATTGTGGCAATTAATATCTTGCAGTAAAATACTTTAGTCTCAAGAGAAAACAGGTTCAATAAATATTTTCAAAAGGTTTAATATTCTCTTACTAAGAAAATAGTCCTGATCATATACACTACTGGTCAAAAGTTTTAGAACACTTACTCATTCAAAGGTTTTTCTTTATTTTTACTATTTTCTACATTGTAGAATAATAGTGAAGACATCAAAACTATGAAATAACATATATGGAATCATGTAGTAACCAAAAAAAGTGTTAAACAAATCAAAATACATTTTAGATTTTAGATTATTCAAAAGTAGCCACCCTTTGCCTTGACAGTTTTGCACACACTTGGTATTCTCTCAACCAGTCACCTGGAATGCATTTCAATTAACAGGTGTGCCTTGTTAAAAGTGAATTTGTGGAATTTCTTTCCTTCTTAATGCGTTTGAGCCAATCAGTTGTGTTGTGACAAGGTAGGGGGGTATACAGAAGATAGCCCTATTTGGTAAAAGACCAAGCCCATTTTATGGCAAGAACAGGTCAAACAAGCAAAGAGAAACGACAGTCCATCATTACTTTAAGACATGAAGGTCAGTCAATACGGAGAATTAAGAACTTTGAAAGTTTCTACAAGTGCAGTTGCAAAAACCATCAAGCGCTATGATGAAACTGGCTCTCATGAGGACTGCCACAGGAATGGAAGACCCAGAGTTACCTCTGCTGCAGAGGATAAGTTCATTAGAGTTACCAGCCTCAGAAATTGCAGCCCAGGCCTCCCGGGTGGCGCAGTGGTCTGAGGCCAGCTGTGCCACCAGAGACTCTGGGTTCGAGCCCAGGCTCTGGTCGCAGCCGGCCGCGACCAGGAGGTCCATGGGGCAGAGCACAATTGGCCTTGCGTCGTCCGGGTTAGGGAGGGTTTGGCCGGCAGGGATATCCTTGTCTCATCGAGCACTAGTGACTCCTGTGGCGGGCCGGGCGCAGTGCACGCTGACCAGGTCGCTAGGTGTACAGTGTTTCCCCTGACACATTGGTGCGACTGGCTTCCGGGTTGGATGCGCGTTGTGTTAAGAAGCACTGCGGCTTGGTTGGGTTGTGTTGTGTTTCGGAGGACGCATGGCTCTCGACCTTCACCTCTCCTGAGTCCGTACGGGAGTTGCAGTGATGAGACAAGACAATAACTACTAACAATTGGATACCACGAAACTGACGGAGAAAAAGGGGGTTATGCCCAAATAAATGCTTCACAGAGTTCAAGTAACAGACATCATAACATCAACTGTTCAGAAGAGACTGTGTGAATCAGACCATGGTCGAATTGCTGCAAAGAAACCACTACTAAAGGACACCAATAAGAAGAAGAGATTTGCTTGGGCCAAGAAACATGAGCAATGGACATTAAACCGGTGGAAATGTGTCCTTTGGTCTGGAGTCCAAATTGGAGATTTTTGGTTCCAACCGATGTCTTTGTGAGATGAGGTGTGGGTTAACGGATGATCTCCACATGTGTGGTTCCCACCGTAAAGCATGGAGGAGGTGATATGTTGTGGGGGTGCTTTACTGGTGACACTGTCAGTGATTTATTTAGAATTCAAGGCACACTTAACCAGCATGGCTACCACAGCATTCTGCAGCAATACGCCCTCCCATCTGGTTTGGGCTTAGTGGGACTATCATTTGTTTTTCAACAGGACAATGACACAACACACCTCCAGGCTGTGTAAGGGCTATTTGACCAAGAAGGAGAGTGATGGAGAGCTACATCAGATGACCTGGCCTCCACAATCCCCCAACCTCAACTAAATTGAGATGGTTTGAGGTGAGTCAGACTGCAGAGTGAAGGAAAAGCAGTCAACAAGTGCTCAGCATATGTGGGAACTCCGTTAAGACCGTTGGAAAAGCATTCCAGGTTTTTGAAAATGTATTTAACTTTATTTAACCAGGTAGGCCAGTTGAGAACAAGTTATCATTTACAACTGCGACCTGGCCAAGATAAAGCAAAGCAGTGCGACAAAAACAACACAGAGTTACACATAAACAAACATACAGTCAATAACACAATAGAAAAACCTATGTACAGTGTGTGCAAATGTAGAAGAGCAGGGAGGTAAGGCAATAAAATACGCCATAGAGGCAAAATAATTACAATTTAGCGTTAACACTGGAGTAATAGCTGTGCAAGTAGAGATACTGGGGCGCAAAAGAGCAAGAGGATAAATAACAATATGGGGATGAGGTAGTTGGGTGTGCTATTTACAGGTTGGCTGTGGGCAGGTACAGGTAAGCTGCTCTGACAGCTGATGCTTAAAGTTAGAGAGGTAGATAAGACTCCAGCTTCAGTGATTTTTGTAATTCGTTTCAGTCATAGGCAGCAGAGAACTGGAAGGAAAGGCGGCCAAAGGAAGTGTTGGCTTTGGGGATGACCAGTGAAATATACCTGCTGGAGCGCGTGCTACCAGGTGAAGCTGGTTGACAGGATAACAAGAGTGTGCACAGCTGTCATCAAGGCAAAGGGTGGCTACTTTGAAGAATCTCACATTTAAAATACATTGATTTATTTAACACTTTTTTGGTTACTACACGATTCAAATACATTGATTTATTTAACACTTTTTTGGTTACTACACGATTCCATGTGTTATTTCATATTTTTGATGACTTCACTATTATTCTACAATGAGAAAATAGTAAACAAAGAAAAACCCTTGAATGTGTAGGTGTTATAAAACTTTTGACCGGTAGTGTAGTCCTAGACGATATCCCAAAAACTAGCAATACACTGAATTCATACATTCTCAGTTATTTAAATTGTAAACACAATACAACACATTTTTCAAATCTGAGAGGTAAACTCAATAAAGTATTTAATAATTTGGCTGTTTATTTCAGATGGAATCAAGGCATTAGAATGTACCAGAGGCCACCAAAATGGAGCTCGTTTGGCAATAAATAAATTCTTAACCCGGCGGGCACGGTCCGGGGATTCCTAGCTGGCTACTTTTTCTATTTGGCTGGCTACTCTATGTGCTTCAGGAAAACACTGACCAGATTCACAGGGAATGTATTAAAAGTACTGAAGTAGCAATACTTCAAACAGCAGCGCAATATTACCTGTCAAACATATAGAACTGATTCTGTATACTGGTTGTTGGGGTGGGATTGGCGTGGGGTGTCCGTGAGTGGCTTTTGATCATTATATTGGATTACCCATTGTTAGGAAGAATTATGGTCCAAATCAGATGTTAGGTACTATATTTATTGAAGATTTTATTTTTACCCTATAAATTAAAATGGCCAATTTGGGTGCAATCAATTAGCTTAATTTCTCCGATATCAAATTATATTTCAACAAAATAATGTTTCAGGAATGCTACTTTTGTTGGTTTATAACTACAGAAACGATTTCAGAACAATCTGAGATGGTGGGTGACTTGGCTTGATGAAATGACATTCACACCTATCAGAAACAAAGAAGAGAGAGCGAGAGTATTTGTGTGTGCGTGTGTATTTCTGTTGGCTAGCTTTGCTTCCTCACCGTCATACTGCATACTGAAAGCTACGTGAGTTTTGACTCATCTGATGAAATACTATCACATTCTTTCTACATTTACAAAATTGCTGTAACAATGTAACAATACTTGGAAAGAGCAGATATGTTTAAAAGAGAATACTTCAATATGTTACAAAGAGAATACTTCATTTGCTGGGCTAGAAAAAGACTGACAGAGAGACAGAGAAAGAGAGACAGAGTAAGAGCGAGAAAGAGCATGAGAGAGACTGATCATATGTGATTATGACTCATCGTTGTTTCATCTACCGAAGGCTTTGTCTATGTATCTCTGTTTGTCCAACAACACAATTGTTCTTTCTTTGAATGTACACTACCGTTCAAAAGTTTCTAGTGTATATGAGATGGATGCTGTTTATTTATTTATTTATTTATTTTATTTTAATTTTACCCCCTTTTCTCCCCAATTTTCTTGGTATCCAATTGCTAGTGATTACTATCTTGTCTCATCGCTACAACTCCCGTACGGGCTCGGGAGAGACGAAGGTCGAAAGCCATGCGTCCTCCGAAACACAACCCAACCAAGCCGCACTGCTTCTTAACACAGCGCGCCTCCAACCCGGAAGCCAGCCGCACCAATGTGTCGGAGGAAACACCGTGCACCCGGCTCCCTTGGTTAGCGTGCACTGCGCCCGGCCCGCCACAGGAGTCGCTGGTGCGCGATGAGACAAGGATATCCCTACCGGCCAAACCCTCCCTAACCCGGACGACGCTAGGCCAATTGTGCGTCGCCCCACGGACCTCCCGGTCGCGGCCGGCTGCGACAGAGCCTGGGCGCGAACCCAGAGTCTCTGGTGGCGCAGCTAGCGCTGCGATGCAGTGCCCTAGACCACTGCGTCACCCGGGAGGCCGAGATGGATGCTGTTTTAGAGGAGATAAATACTCATAGTAAATGCTGCCACCTCAGTCTGATCATAGTGCAGTGACATCATGATTAGCATCACAGTGAAGACACAGGTTCATCCCAATATTCTCTCCTTCATCCTGAAGTGTGCACTTGTCCACTACTCCCCACAAATTGAAACACATTGACATGCATATTATAAATGCTGGCTCTCCAGGTATAGAGTTGAAGTCGGAAGTTAACATACACTTAGGTTGGAGTCATTAAAACTCATTTTTCAACCACTCTACACATTTCTTGTTAACAAACTTTAGTTTTGGCAAGTCGGATAGGACATCTACTTCGTGTATGACACAAGTAATTTTTCCAACAATTGTTTACAGACAGATTATTACACTTATAATTCACTGTATCACAATTCCAGTGGGTCAGAAGTGTACATACACTAAGTTGACTGTGCCTTTAAACAGCTTGGAAAATTCCAGAAAATGATTTCATGGCTTTAGAAGCTTCTGATAGGCTAATTGTCTTCATTTGAGTCAACTGGAGGTGTACCTGTGGATGTATTGCAGGGCCTACCTTCAAACTCAGTGCCTCTTTGCTTGACATCATGGGAAAATCAAAAGATATCAGTCAAGACCTCAGAAAAAAAATTGTAGACCTCCACAAGTCTGGTTCATCCTTGGGAGCAATTTCCAAATGCCTGAAGGTACCACGTTCATCTGTACAAACAATAGTACGCAAGTATAAACACCATGGGACCACGCAGCCGTCACACCGCTCAGGAAGGAGACGCATTCTGTCTCCTAGCGATGAACGTACTTTGGTGCGAAAAGTGCAAATCAATCCCACAACAATAGCAAAGGACCTTGTGAAGATGCTGGAGGAAACCGGTACAAAAGTATCTATATCCACAGTAAAACGAGTCCTATATTGACATAACCTGAAAGGCCGCTCAGCAAGGAAGAAGCCACTGCTCCAAAACCGCCATAAAAAAGCCAGACTACGGTTTGCAACTGGACATGGGGACAAAGATCGTACTTTTTGGAGAAATGTCCTCTGGTCTGATGAAACAAAAATAGAACTGTTTGGCCATAATGACCATCGTTATGTTTGGAGGAAAAAGGGGGAGGCTTGCAAGCCGAAGAACACCATCCCAACCGTGAAGCACAGGGGTGGCAGCATCATGTTGTGGGGGTGCTTTGCTGCAGGAGGGACTGGTGCACTCCACAAAATAGATGACATCATGAGGAGGAAAATTATGTGGATATATTGAAGCAACATCTCAAGACATCAGTCAGGAAGTTAAAGCTTGGTCGCAAATGGGTCTTCCAAATGAACAATGACCCCAAGCATACTTCCAAAGTTGTGGCAAAATGGCTTAAGGACAACAAAGTCAAGGTATTGGAGTGGCTATCACAAAGCCCCGACCTCAACCCTATAGAAAATTTGTGGGAAGAATTGAAAAAGCGTGTGCGAGCAAGGAGGCCTACAAACCTGACAGTTACACCAGCCCTGTCAGGAGGAATGGGCCAAAATTCACCCAACTTATTGTGGGAAGTTTGTGGAAGGCTACCCGAAACGTTTGACCCATGTTAAACAATTTAAAGGCAATGCTACCAAATACTAATTGAGTGTATGTAAACTTCTGACCCACTAGGAATGTGATGAAAGAAATAAAAGCTGAAATAAAAATCATTCTCTCTGCTATTATTCTGACATTTCACATTCTTAAAATAAATTGGTGATCCTAACTGACCTGAGACAGGGAATTTTTACTAGGATTAAATATCAGGAATTATGAAAAACTGAGTTTAAATGTATTTGGCTGAGGTAAATGTTAACTTCCAACTTCAACTGTATGTAAGGGCCAGACATTCTGCTCTGTTCTGGGCCAATTGTAATTTGCCTATGTCCCCCTTTGTAGCACTTGGCCATATGACTGGACATTAGCCCAGGTGTGACAAACCTAGGGCCTGTAGGACTTG
The DNA here is from genome assembly GCF_016432855.1 of Salvelinus namaycush. NCBI lineage: Eukaryota > Metazoa > Chordata > Actinopteri > Salmoniformes > Salmonidae > Salvelinus > Salvelinus namaycush. The sequence goes on from NC_052310.1 coordinate 63,498,324, forward strand.
TTTTGTTGATAGCGATGTCAAGAAAGCAGAGCAGCTCTTTATTACGGACAGACCACTCCCCATCTTAGCTAACGTTTGTTGTATCAATATGTTCTGACCATGACAGTTTACAATCCAGGGTTACACCAAGCAGTTTAGTCTACTCAATTTGCTAATTTTCCACATTATTCATTAGAAGACTTTGTTGAGGTTTAGGGTTTAGTGAATGATTTGTCTCAAATACAATGCTTTTAGTTTTTTAAATATTTATGACCAGCTTATGCCACCCAAGAAATAAGCTGGTGTGTTTTGGTGTATGTGTGTCATTTCAATCTACATCATGTTCTTGAACAATCAAAAAGGACTGGGTACAATGACTAACATAGTAGGAATTTGCTCTTGAGTACACACCTTTGTGTCTGCTGGCCTTTGAAGGGATTCTATGAAATAAGACAAGCTTCTTTAGACTGGTGATATGATAGGGCAGGGAGAAAGAGACTCTAAAAGCGAAAAATGAAGCACGCATGTCCACACATAAACCACCTTATTACCTCAGTTATAAAGAATGAATGACTTCATCAGAGCCTTAGAAAAGCCACTGGATGTTGTATAATGTACAATATCCTCCCCTGGCCATGAAATTGTCTTCTATAGACACAAACTTCATCAGTGACTTTGAAACCCCGCTGGACTGTTTTATAAACAATCCTCTCCTGACTACATTTTATACTGTCCTCTCCTGAACATGAGTTCTCATAAGAGGAAACTCTGTTCTATAGACACAAACTAATGTTAAAGATGATGAGGAGGAGGAGATGAGTGAGGATGGGCAAGTATTTAGTTTGTATGTGTAGTGATGCCTTATTCCTGAAATATACACTGCTCAAAAAAATAAAGGGAACACTAAAATAACACATCCTAGATCTGAATGAATGAAATATTCTTATTAAATACTTTTTTCTTTACATAGTTGAATGTGCTGACAACAAAATCAGACAAAAATGATCAATGGAAATCAAATTTATCAACCCATGGAGGTCTGGATTTGGAGTCACACTCAAAATTAAAGTGGAAAACCACACTACAGGCTGATCCAACTTTGATGTAATGTCCTTAAAACAAGTCAAAATGAGGCTCAGTAGTGTGTGTGGCCTCCACGTGCCTGTATGACCTCCCTACAACGCCTGGGCATGCTCCTGATGAGGTGGCGCATGGTCTCCTGAGGGATCTCCTCCCAGACCTGGACTAAAGCATCCGCCAACTCCTGGACAGTCTGTGGTGCAACGTGGCGTTGGTGGATGGAGCGAGACATGATGTCCCAGATGTGCTCAATTGGATTCAGGTCTGGGGAACGGGCGGGCCAGTCCATAGCATCAATGCCTTCCTCTTGCAGGAACTGCTGACACACTCCAGCCACATGAGGTCTAGCATTGCCTTGCATTAGGAGGAACCCAGGGCCAACCGCACCAGCATATGGTCTCACAAGGGGTCTGAGGATCTCATCTCGGTACCTAATGGCAGTCAGGCTACCTCTGGCGAGCACATGGAGGGCTGTGCGGCCCCCCAAAGAAATGCCACCCCACACCATGACTGACCCACCGCCAAACCGGTCATGCTGGAGGATGTTGCAGGCAGCAGAACGTTCTCCACGGCGTCTCCAGACTCTGTCACATCTGTCACATGTGCTCAGTGTGAACCTGCTTTCATCTGTGAAGAGCACAGGGCGCCAGTGGCGAATTTGCCAATCTTGGTGTTCTCTGGCAAATGCCAAACGTCCTGCACGGTGTTGGGCTGTAAGCACAACCCCGACCTGTGGACGTCGGGCCCGCATACCACCCTCATGGAGTCTGTTTCTGACCGTTTGAGCAGACACATGCACATTTGTGGCCTGCTGGAGGTCATTTTGCAGGGCTCTGGCAGTGCTCCTCCTGCTCCTCCTTGCACAAAGGCGGAGGTAGCGGTCCTGCTGCTGGGTTGTTGCCCTCCTACGGCCTCCTCCACGTCTCCTGATGTACTGGCCTGTCTCCTGGTAGCGCCTCCATGCTCTGGACACTACGCTGACAGACACAGCAAACCTTCTTGCCACAGCTCGCATTGATGTGCCATCCTGGATGAGCTGCACTACCTGAGCCACTTGTGTGGGTTGTAGACTCCGTCTCATGCTACCACTAGAGTGAAAGCACCGCCAGCATTCAAAAGTGACCAAAACATCAGCCAGGAAGCATAGGAACTGAGAAGTGGTCTGTGGTCACCACCTGCAGAACCACTCCTTTATTGGGGGAGTCTTGCTAATTGCCTATAATGTCCACCTGTTGTCTATTCCATTTGCACAACAGCATGTGAAATGTATTGTCAATCAGTGTTGCTTCCTAAGTGGACAGTTTGATTTCACAGAAGTGTGATTGACTTGGAGTTACATTGTGTTGTTTAAGTGTTCCCTTTATTTTTTTGAGCAGTGTATATATTTTTTTAACAGTTTGAAGTTAATTAAATATGACTCATAATTAACTTCAAATTTCTCTCCTGGACTTAGTAAAATTAATTTGGTTTAAAAATATAACACAATAGGGAATGAGTGATAATGTACAAATCAATCTTCTGCTACTCCAAACTCACTTTTAACTACGAGGACTTTCTTAAGAATCACCACCACATTGTGTCACACCATGAAAAGAAATTAAGATGAATAGTTAATTGGAGGATAGCTCCTAAAAGCTTTCAGATGTTCCGATCCCATTCTCTCTCCAAATTACTCTAAGAGAACAAATTAGCTGATTTGCTAGCAGACAATAGAACAGCATACTCGCTTGGCTCTCTCTTCTTCTCTGTCTGTTTTTCCCCACATTCATTGACAGATTTGAAACGCCTCTCTCCAGATGTAGCTTCTTAATTGGGAAGTTTAAATATAATTTCTCCCTCTTTGTCTCTTCTCAGGTCTCTCTCTCTCTCTCTCTCTCTTAGGTTTGTAAGCTTTAGCAAAGATAATACCAAGATGTATAGAATCGGTCTACCCATTGGAAACACCTCTTTGATCACACAAGTGTCATGGCAGCTGGACTCTCTCCTATTGACATGAATACAACCAAATACAATACAACTCTACTGGCTTGTTGGCCAGTACTCCAGGCATAAGTGGTCCCTTAGGGCCCCCGGCCTCTAGGGGCTCCCTACCCCTCCAAAAAATAACTCAAGTCGCGGACTCAACTTTCTGTGGAGAGTTAGAAGAGTAGAATACACAAAGTGCAATTTTGACATTTGGTTGTGCATCAGCAGTTTTTCTTCTTGTTATGTCAGTCACTGACAGTCCCTCAATTAGCCATGTCAGCTAACAATTTTTAGATTGGTAAGGTAGTCTAGCCAGCTATCATGGCCGAATACCAACCAGGCACACAGGGCATGCGCAAAGGCGCCCTGACCTCTACGGGGCCCACATTTATTTTGTTAGTCACTCTCACATAGATATCATTAACATGGCATAAGTCTAGTCAAAATGTGTAGAACTGCAGGAAATTAATTCAAAATGTTTCTCTCCGCCATCAAGAAGGGGGCCACTAAAATGTCATGCCCGTGAGGTGTGGGGGTCCCCCAACCAAATCTCGCTGAGGGCCACCTAAAGTCTAGGGCCGGCCCTGCATAGCCTTCAAACACAAGCATGCATACACCCATCTAAAATAGGAGTCTGAGAGGAAAATGGTATAAGAATAAGGTTCCAATTGAGGTTGATGAAGTCCAAAGCACAGCAGTAAATTAATTGGTGACAGGGAAATGGCAGCAAATGAAGTAAAACGGATCCAACCGTCCATCATGATGAAGTGATGATGAAATAAAGAGGAAAGAAAAACATGAGTCCACAGCTGCTGTGGTGATTTAAGGACACACACAGAAAGGGGGAGAGAGAGAGAGAGAGAGAGAGAGAGAGAGAGAGAGAGAGAGAGAGAGAGAGAGAGATGCACAGCATAATGATAACAGACTATGCACAAACCTAGGTAAGGATACAATTCAACAAACCTTGCTTTTGTAGGCTTGGCTATCGCGCAGCAGCGGCGCAGAATAGAGGTGTCTCGCGCAGTCTGTGAACATTTGGTTACGACAATTAAAATATGAAAATGAAATGTAAATTCTCATCGGTCACCGACCTATGGTTTATCTAATTATTATTAATGCACACCAATATGTATGTAATCACAATCACGCCACCAATATTTTCTTTTTTGACGATACTATTTAAAACTGTTGAAATGTGTAATTAGCAATTTAAATAATATCATATTTTTGAGATAGTATATCATACATATAGGTTATGTTTCCTCATTTGTTGCATTATGTGGATATGCCCATCTATCCATGTTGAAGAGACTAGCACAGCAGAGCTGCCAGCAAATGTGTGGCGAGCTGGCATTTCCCCCAGCACTTTTGATTTGGTTTAATAAAAAATATTGGCACAAAAACTTTGAAAAAACATTGGAAAAGAGGAACAAAGTACAGTTGTTTAGACTGATTTGACTCATGATTTAAAATGTATGGGAAACAAAAACCATTGATTTCCAAGTTTAAAAAACCATACAACTCTATGCACAAGGACCACGCTTAACAGTTGTGTCCACGTTTTCAAAAAACTCTTAACTATCTGCTCCGAATTAAGATTCAACGATGTCTGCAGAAATCATTTTTCACTGTACTATACACTGTACTCTACTGTACTATACACTGTTATTTACTGTACTATACACTGTACTCTACTATACACTGTACTCGACTGTACTATACACTGTTCTTTACTGTACTATACACTGTACTATACACTGTTCTTTACTGTACTATGCACTGTACTATACACTGTACTCTACTGTACTATACACTGTACTCTACTATACACTGTACTCTACTGTTATTTACTGTACTATACACTGTTATTTACTGTACTATACACTGTGTACTCTACTATACACTGTGTACTCTACTCTACACTGTACTCTACACTGTACTCTACACTGTACTCTACACTGTACTCTACACTGTACTCTACACTGTACTCTACAGTACTCTACACTGTACTCTACTGTACTATACACTGTACTCTACTGTACTATACTGTACACTGTACTGTATTATACACTGTTATTTACTGTACTATACACTGTACTCTACTATACACTGTACTCTACTATACACTGTACTCTACTATACACTGTATTCCACTGTACTCTACTATACACTGTACTATACACTGTTATTTACTATACACTGTACTCTACTGTACCATACACTGTACTCTACTGTACCATACACTGTACTCTACTATACACTGTACTCTACTATACACTGTACTGTATTATACACTGTTATTTACTGTACTCTACACTGTTATTTACTGTACTCTACACTGTTATTTACTGTACTCTACACTGTTATTTACTGTACTCTACTATACACTGTACTCTACTATACACTGTACACTGTACTCTACACTGTACTCTACTGTACTATACACTGTTATTAACTACTATACACTGTACTCTCCTGTACTATACACTGTATTCTATTATCCACGGTACTCTACTATACACGGTACTCTACTATACACTGTACTCTACTATACACTGTACACTGTACTCTACACTGTACTCTACTATACACTGTATTCCACTGTACTCTACTATACACTGTACTATACACTGTTATTTACTATACACTGTACTCTACTGTACCATACACTGTACTCTACTGTACCATACACTGTACTCTACTATACACTGTACTCTACTATACACTGTACTGTACTATACACTGTTATTTACTGTACTATACACTGTTATTTACTGTACTCTACACTGTTATTTACTGTACTCTACACTGTTATTTACTGTACTCTACTATACACTGTACTCTACTATACACTGTACACTGTACTCTACACTGTACTCTACTGTACTATACACTGTTATTAACTACTATACACTGTACTCTCCTGTACTATACACTGTATTCTATTATCCACGGTACTCTACTATACACGGTACTCTACTATACACTGTACTCTACTATACACTGTACACTGTACTCTACACTGTACTCTACACTGTACTGTACTCTACACTGTACTCTACTGTACACTGTGCTGTACAATACATTGTTTACTGTACTATACACTGTTATTTACTGTACTATACACTGTGTACTCTACTATACACTGTACTCTACTGTACCATACACTGTACTCTACTCTACACTGTACTATACACTGTACTCTACTGTACTATACACTGTACTCTACTGTACTATACTGTACACTGTACTGTATTATACACTGTTATTTACTGTACTATACACTGTTATTTACTGTACTATAAACTGTACTCTACTATACACTCTACTCTACACTACTGTACTATACACTGTACTCTACTGTACACTGTTCTTTACTGTACTATACACTGTTATTTACTGTACTATACACTGTACTCTACTATACACTGTACTCCACTGTACCATACACTGTACTCTACTGTACTATACACTGTACTATACACTGTACTATACACTGTACTCTACTGTACTCTACTGTACTCTACTGTACTCTACTGTACTCTACTGTATTATACACTGTTATTTACTGTACTATACACTGTTATTTACTGTACTATACACTGTTATTTACTGTACTATACACTGTACTCTACTATACACTGTACTCTACTATACACTGTATTCTACTGTACTCTACTATACACTGTACTATACACTGTTATTTACTATACACTGTACTCTACTGTACCATACACTGTACTCTACTGTACCATACACTGTACTCTACTGTACACTGTACTCTACTATACACTGTACTGTACGATACACTGTACTGTACTCTACACTGTTATTTACTGTACTCTACACTGTTATTTACTGTACTCTACACTGTTATTTACTGTACTCTACACTGTTATTTACTGTACTCTACACTGTACTCTACACTGTACTCTACACTGTACTCTACACTGTACTCTACACTGTACTCTACTGTGCACTGTACTCTACTGTACTATACACTGTTCTTTACTGCACTATACACTGTTATTTACTGTACTATACACTGTACTCTACTGTACACTGTTATTTACTGTACTATACACTGTTATTTACTGTACTATACACTGTTATTTACTGTACTATACACTCTGCTGTACTATACAATGTACTCTACTGTACTATACAATGTACTATACACTGTACTCTACTGTACACTGTACTCTACTGTACACTGTACTCTACTGTACACTTCTCTACTATACTATACACTGTTCTTTACTATACACTGTACTCTACTATACACTGTTATTTACTGTACTATACACTGTTATTTACTGAACTATACACTCTGCTGTACTATACACTACTATACACTGTTATTTACTGTACTATACACTGTACTCTACTGTACACTGTACTCTACTGTACTATACACTGCACTCTACTGTACACTGTACTCTACTGTACACTTCTCTACTATACTATACACTGTTCTTTACTATACACTGTACTCTACTATACACTGTTATTTACTGTACTATACACTGTTATTTACTGAACTATACACTCTGCTGTACTATACACTACTATACACTGTACTCTACTATACACTGTTATTTACTGTACTATACACTGTACTCTACTGTACACTGTACTCTACTGTACTATACACTGTACTATACACTGTACTCTACTGTACTATACACTGTACTCTACTATACACTGTACTCGACTGTACTATACACTGTTCTTTACTGTACTATACACTGTACTATACACTGTTCTTTACTGTACTATGCACTGTACTATACACTGTACTCTACTGTACTATACACTGTACTCTACTGTACTATACACTGTACTCTACTGTACTATACACTGTACTCTACTGTACTATACACTGTACTCTACTGTACTATACACTGTACTCTACTGTACTCTACTGTACTCTACACTGTTCTTTACTGTACTGTTCAAACTTGGAACCCAACTGTGGTGTATGACTAATATGATTTATCTTTGATCCCAATTCTATTGCAGTTACTGATTTCTTTCCTTCTGAAAATACCGTTTGATAACGGAATTTCCAGTTTTAATCACTTAATAATTCAAAAACAAAATTGATATCAATAAAAGCACTAACTAATTGATAGGACTACCTTGTTACTTCTGTGAACTTTCATTATCCTCCCTCCTCATGTATATCTTAAAGATATATGAGTTTTTGGTAACGGAATTTCAAGTCACAAGTCAATGTTTCTTAAATACAGAAGGCAGAGAAATGTCTCCAAAACTAAATATAAGTGTTGATATTAGTTGGCAGGGCTCTTTAGTTCAACATTATTGTGTTATGTTGTATTTCTAATACCTTATAAGAATGTATCTAAATCCCCCTTTCCATCTGTTAGACCAGAAATCAAAGACTTTGCTTATTCCCAATTTCTCAGATGGAGCATTTTTGAAAAATGTATTGCAACAAAAAAAACTAGACTCAGCTTTCATTTGACACCCAATTTGATATGCTCTAATTAACTTCACATGTTGGTGCTCATGGGTCCTTTTACACGGAAATTACCCTAGGCCTTTTTAATCCAAAATGATTGACTGGAATTAATCAATCAACACAATAGTGATAACATACTGTGCCAGTTCCATTTTAATTACAGATGCAAAGGCCTACAGGATACAACTCTGCAAATAAAGCAAGCTCAGCCCTGTTAGTTCTATGGTCCAATCACAGTTGTTGTCTCTTTGTCTGTGTAAAGAACCCCCCATCGCCCTGTTAGTTAAGTTTTAAAATATAATTATCAAATCAAATTTTAGTAGTCACATGCGCCGAATACAACAGTGAAATGCTTACTTACGAGCCTCTAACCAACAATGCAGTTTTTTTTAAACGTAAGAATAAGAACTAAAAGTAACAAGTAATTAAAGAGCAGCAGTAAAATAACAATGGCGAGAATATATACAGGGGGGTACCGGTACAGAGTCAATGTGCGGGGGCACAGGTTATTTGAGGTAATATGTACAGTGGGGAGAACAAGTATTTGTATACTGCCGATTTTGCAGGTTTTCCTACTTACAAAGCATGTAGAGGTCTGTAATTTAAAAATCCAGAAAATCACATTGCATGATTTTTAAGTAATTAATTTGCATTTTACTGCATAACATAAGTATTTGATCACCTACCAACCAGTAAGAATTCCGGCTCTCACAGACCTGTTAGTTTTTCTTTAAGAAGCCCTTCTGTTCTCCACTCATTACCTGTATTAACTGCACCTGTTTGAACTCGTTACCTGTATAAAAGACACCTGTCCACACACTCAATCAAACAGACTCCAACCTCTCCACAATGGCCAAGACCAGAGAGCTGTGTAAGGACATCAGGGATAAAATTGTAGACCTGCACAAGGCTGGGATGGGCTACAGGACAATAGGCAAGCAGCTTGGTGAGAAGGCAACAACTGTTGGCGCAATTATTAGAAAATTTGTCGTACCTCTTCACAACTATCTTGGTGCGTTTGGACCATGTTATTTTGTTGGTGATGTGGACACCAAGGAACTTGAAGCTCTCAACCTGCTCCACTGCAGCCCCGTCGATGAAAATGGGGGAGTGCTCGGTCCTCTTTTTCCTGGAGTCCACAATCATCTCCTCTGTCTTGAGGGAGAGGATGTTGTCATGGCACCACACGGCCAGGTCTCAGACCTCCTCCCTAAAGGCTGTCTCGTCGTTGTAGTGATCAGGCCTACCACTGTTGTGTCATCGGCAAACTTAATGATGGTGTTGGAGTCGTACCTGTCCATGCAGTCATGAGTGAAAAGGGAGTACAAGAGGGGACTGAGCACGCAACCCTGAGGGAACCTCAGCTGAGGATCAGCTTGGCAGATGTGTTGTTACCTATCCTTATCACCTGGGGGCGGCCCATCAGGAAGTCCAGGATCCAGTTGTAGAGGGAGGTGTTTAGTCCCAGGATCCTTAGCTTATTGATGAGCTTTGAGGACACTATGGTGTTGAACGCTGAGCTGTAGTCAATGAATAGCATTCTCATAGGTGTTCCTTTTGTCCAGGTGGGAAAGGGCAGTGTGGAGTGCAATAGAGATTGCATCATCTGTGGATCTGTTGGGGCGGTATGCAAATTGGAGTGGGTCTAGGGTTTCTGGGATAATGGTGTTGATGTGAGCCATTACCACCCTTTCGAAGCACTTCATGGCTACAGACGTGAGTGCTACGGGTCGGTGTTCGTTTAGGCAGGTTACCTTAGTGTTCTTGGGCACAGACACTATGGTGGTATGCTTAAAATATGCTGGTATTACAGACTCGGACAGGGAGAGGTTGAAAAAGTCAGTGAAGACACTTGCCAGTTGGTCCAGTGCATGCTCGGAGTACACGTCCTGGTAATCCGTCTGGCCCTGCGGCCTTGTGAGCGGTGACCTGTTTAAAGGTCTCACATCGTCTGCGGAGAGCGTGACCACACAGTCTTCCAGAACAGCTGGTGCTCTCATGCATGTTTCAGTGTTGCTTGTCTCAAAGCGAGCATAGAAGTAGTTTAGCTTGTCTGGTAGGCTCGTGTAACTGGGCAGCTCTTGGCTGTGCTTCCCTTTGTAGTCTGTAATGGTTTGCAAGCCCTGCCACATCCGACGAGCACCAGAGCCAGTGTAGTACGATTCGATCTTAGTCCTGTATTGACGCTTTGTCTGTTTGATGGTTCGTCGGAGGACATAGCGGGATTTCTTATAAGCTTCCGGGTTAGAGTCCCGCTCCTTGAGTCTAGCCTTTAGCTCAGTGCAGATGATGCCTGTAATCCATGGCTTCTGGTTGGGGTATGTACGTACGGTCACTGTGGGGACAACGTGATCGATGCAATTATTGATGAAGCCAATGACTGATGTGGTGTACTTCTCAATGGCATCGAAGGAATCCCGGAACATATTCCAGTCTGTGCTAGCAAAACAGTCTTGTAGCTTAGCATCTGCTTCATCTGACCACTTTTTTTTATTGATCTAGTCACTGGGGCTTCCTGCTTTGATTTTTGCTTGTAAGCAGGAATCAGGAGGAAAGAATTATGGTCAGACTTGCCAAATAGAGGGCGGGGGAGAGCTTTATATGTGTTTTTGTGTGTGGAGTAAAGGTGGTCAAGAGTTTTTATTCCTCTGGTTGCACATTTAACATGCTGATAGAAATTTGGTAAAACAGATTTAAGTTTCCCTACATTAAAGTCCCGGCTACTAGGAGCGCCGCCTCTGGTTGTGCATTTTCTTGTTTGCTTATGGCGGAATACAGCTCATTCAATGCTGTCTTAGTGCCAGCCTCTGACTGTGGTGGTATGTAAACAGCTACAAAAAATACAGATGAAAACTCTAGGTAGCTAGTGTGGTCTACAGTTTATCATGAGATACTCTACCTCAGGCAAGCAATAGCTTGAGACTTCCTTAGATATCGTGCACCAGCAGTTATTTACAAAAATACATAGTCCGCCGCCCCTTGTCTTACCAGACGCCGCTGTTCTATCCTGCCGGTGCAGCGTATAACCAGCCATCTGCATGTTGATAGTGCCGTCATTCAGCCACGTCTCCGTGAAGCATAAGATATTACAGTTTTGAATGTCCCGTTCGTAGTTTAATCTTCCACATAAATCATCTATTTTATTGTCCAAAGATTGCACGTTTGCTAGCAGACTGGAAGGAAGTGGGGGTTTATTCAATCGCCTACGAATTCTCAGAAGGCAGCCCGCCCTTCCGTACCCTTTTTCTCCACCTCTTCTTCACGCAAATCACGGGGATCTGGGCCTGTTCCCGAGAAATCAGTATATCGTTCGCGTCAGCCTCAATAAAGGAATACAAGGATTCTGCCAGTCTGTGGTGAGTAATCGCAGTCCTGATGCCCAGAAGTTATTTTCGGTCATAAGAGACGGAAGCGGCAACATTATGTACAAAATAAGTTACAAACAACGCAAATAAACAAACAAAAAACACAATTGGTTGGGGGAACGTAAAACGTCTGCCTTCTTCTCCAGCGCCATCTTAACAAGTACAAGGTTGCTGTAGTTTGACATGGTTTTAAGGGTTTCATCATCCCTAGGGCCAGGAGTTTTTCTAGTTTAAAAAAAAACATTTACCTGCTTAGAAAAAAAATCTGGTCCCATCATAGTCCATATAAAACCTGTTTGTTTTACATCTGATTTATTATTGTCGTACCATACAACTAGCATCCAGAGTTTTATCTGGTTAGCCTACTAGATCAGGACAAACTCTGGGCCCCAGGAAAACAATTTGTACCCCACCACATATCCTATCTGTACTGTATCTCAAAATATTTACTTACATCGATATTTTCGTATTGTTTGTTTTGGTAGCAGGAATGGGCTTCCATACAGTAAATATGTGATGGTACATTGAAGAACAGCGCAATATTATTTAGGGTAGCCAATCCGAGAATATTCCATCTGATTATCTCACATAATCACAAATAAAGGACAATTAATGCCAACACTGGAAGAAGAATAGCCTAGTGGTGGCATTCTCAAAGAGCAGAGGAATGTGACAGAATTATTGTGCAAACAAAATTAAATCAATAACAGCAAACCTACTCGCCAACCGGACAAAACTGTATTTACACCTAGGCTATTTAGCCTTAGCTGACATGAAATATATTCCGAATAAAGCAGCTGATTCACTATGGGTCCATATCGCACATACTATTTGTGAAGTAGGCTAATGTCACACCCACTTTATTTTTATGCTGTAGAAATACTGTCAGTTATGTATTTATGTAGGCTACAGTGATCGTGAAATGCAGATATTCACACAATCCGTAGTCTCAGCTATTCCATCAAGACATGCGTCGTCTCTGTGATAATTGTTTATATAAGGCGCAGCAGTTACAATGTAGGCAGACATTTACATTTTCCGAAGTTCTCCGCGGCGATGAAACGCTCACTTACCCCGTTCAAAATGCACACACGGTGCAGAGCAAGAAAAGATCACCCACCGGCGCTTTCTCCCAGGCTAAATGGTGATGATGTTTAGTATATTTCATAGCGCCCATCCGCATAAGTATGCTTCACTGACTTCCGCGTTACAATTGAGTGAAAAAAATAGGACGTGTAGAAGAAACGGCTTTAAGGCTGGCACGTCAGAGAAGGGGGGGCTTACTTTTCTCTGCTTTTGATAGATTTAAACACAATTGGAATCACCATGGTCACAACCATAAACTGTCAACTCCATCTGCCTGATAGATTAAAATACAATATTAATTTAATTAGGTTTTAAAGTCATAAAGCCTCTGAGGAAATATTAAACTGCTACTGTGTATACCGCTTGATTGAATAAGAAAAATACAATTTTTGTCAACTCCGACAGATTTTTATCCAATGTCAACTCCATCAGACAGATGCATGTGTTTATTGGGGATTTTGAAATGAATCATTTTCCCTCTATTTCATATGTTCGTAATTAACTTTTATTTTTTACAGGAAAAAATGTCTGTTTTGAGTATCTGTTGTCAACTCTGTCAGTGGCAGTCACTGATGACTAAACCCTTAAAATACATTTTTTGTTTATATTGTAATCACTGTTCTGCAACATATGTTAAAACAATTGAAGTATTTACAGTGCTAGACCTAAGGGATAATGTTTGCTTTATAAATGTTGTTTTATGTTCTAAATCTAGAAAAACATGCCAAAATGCAAACTAAATTAGCCTCTGAGAATTTAATATACCTATAAAAACAAAACAAAAATAAGTTTGGAGATTTGTATTACAAAATTGAATAATCTAATGTTCGCATTAAGCAATCGAGGCCTTTAAACACTTGTTTGACAATAATGGTAAAAATGTAATGCCTTTTATGGTGTCTGACCGAATTGACATATATCCAGTTAGTTGCATTTGATTAAAAAAAGTTTAAATTGTCCTGTCTTTCAAGAATCCTCGAGCTCTAAAACAGCAACAACAAAAAATCTCAGCCTCATGGCAAAAATGGTAAAATAACATGAGATTAGCTAAGGGGTGTGGCATGAAACTGCATTAAACCACTGTTGATAGGGGCTTGTCATATTCATGTTGAGATATTTGCATGATGATGATGATGATGAAGATTAGGAAGTTGAGGATGATTTAGGATTTTAGTTGACTGTTAAAATGTACATACATCTGACAATTGGAGACCCAAGGTTGGTTGTCTCACAGGTTGGTTGTCACATTGCTGAGAGTATTTTGTCAGGGGGTGGTTGGGAGATTATATATATTTTTGCCCACGCACTACTTTTGGGAAGAAATATGTTTAAAAAAAAAGCTAGGATTTTTATTATTAATCAAATAAAAAATTCAGGTTTTTCAGCAGCACCCTACTTCCCTAGTATGGTTGTCACATGAAATGTGGGGTTAGTCACTATCCACACCATTATAATGAATCCCAAGCTCTTTTGGGCTTGTACTATAAAAAGCTCCCTTCGTTGCCTCTATCTCACACACATATTTTTTCTGCCACACACTCACATACAATTTTCAGGTTAGCAATTTTCATGCATGTGCATGCATTCATGCAAACACACACAAATGTATTGAAAATGTAATATGTTCTTCTCACGGCATAAAGTGCTGAATTTTGTTAGGAATATCGTTCAATCAAAGAAAGGCTATTTCTAAGACTTATATTGCTTCATTTCCTGTTACAAAAGGAATAAACTACTAGCAAACGTTGTGACAACAAATAGCATACTGTATAACTTCCAATCCCTGCGATGGGGCTGGTGGTCACAAGTTGACAGAGTGTGTTTGATGGCTTATAACCCCATGTTGGAATAATAAGATATGAGGTTAAAAACGGTCCCCATTTCAACCCAAGACGTTGGTCTTTCTCCTAATATTGAAAGAGTCTTGTAAGATATACTGGTGCTGAGAAAGAGTAAAAAGCCCCGGTCTCCTCTAGCCATGATGTATTCATTATGTTTCTTCTTCTAAGACATATAATACTGAATAAACACTATGGCTAACCTGAAAATTGTACTTTTATTCTAAACCCATAGGCCTACACGTTAAAGTCTTATAGAGTTGCTATACTGAATAGTGAGTGAATCACCCTAATCTAACAATTTACCCTCTGTTGACAGAGCGCTCCTGCTCCATCTCTGAGAGGCTGTCATTGTGTTTGGTGTGATTAATGATTCCCAGTCTGTCTCTGTGTGGCTGGGGTCTGGAGCAGGACAACAGGGCCTCTGTGTGTGTCTGGAGTGTGTGGGCACCTCACAGGGATGGGAGGGTGCCAAAGGGACGCGTGTGTCTGGGCCACGAGTGAGTTTGTGTGTGTGGAGTGTCTGCGTACGTTCAAGAGAGAGAGCGAGAGAAAGAGAGGGGAATAGAGACGGAAAGAGAGGGAAAAAGAGAGAGAGCATGATTAAAAAACACTGATTGTCAAGGACAGAAATGCAGTTCAATCCATAGACTTATTGCAAGAGAGAGCGAGAGAGAGAGAGAGAGAGAAAGACAGAAAGAGAGAGAGAGAGAGTGAGAGAGAGCTCATGGGCTCCTGAGTTCTTCTGGAAAATTATAGAATTAGAGTTGGATAAATGTAGATAAACTCGCATTTTTTTGCAAGGACTTATACAGGATACTAACCTCAACATTAAAACCTTCAATCGAAATCAAAATTCCATATCTAAAACCTTGATTTTGGACAAAATTACCTGAATGGACTATTACTACCAAGGACTATCAAGAAAAAACTTAGAACAAACCAAAACCTGCAGAAGAAACACAGCGGAACCTGGAAATACCATCCAAGACAATACTGAATGAGTAATATTCAGTCTGAACCTACTTCTGAAGCCAAAAAGTAAAAGATAATAATCTCTAGGTAATTTTGTTACATAAAGCTAAGTAAATAAGTACACTAAACTACCAAGCTGCTAGGAGAGAACAGACCTGGTGGCACCTTCAATTAGTACTGAAGTGTGAAGTCAGATGTGTGAAAACTATTGAGCCCAACAATGGCAGGAGAGTTTCCCAACCCCCACCCCACCCAAATGCAGAGGCCGTTGAAGCCCCAATGGCTTATTCCTGTCCAGAGGACATTACAATACAGTACCCCGTGGATATTAAAAATAACACTGCAAGGAATACGTTTTTTTTTAAAAAGCTCCTCAAGGACAATCCAGAGACACTATTTGCTGACTGCTACAAGGAGGGGAACAGAAGCAACTTAATTTCCCACACAGACCATCCCCTGGCATGGCACAGAGCTATAAGAGCACACTACCCGATGTCAAGAGAGAGGGTATTGGCCCAGGGTGGAAACTAAACTCAGAATACTAGACATTGAGGAAATTTAAACAACTTCTGTCAACGTGTACAAGTCTGGGACAGTAATGGGGCAGGGCATCCTCATGCAGTTTCAGCAGGACTTTTACGGGATCAAAGAGAGAGCAGGAATAGCTCTCTCTCTCTGTGACGACTCCCCCATTCTTAGTGAGCCTGATCACACCTCTTCAAACTGTCCTGCAGATGAGGAATGTCACCCCCCAGCAATGAACACACCCAGGTCCCACAACTGCACTGTCCCTTCATAATTTTATATTCTATTTTTATTTCACCTTTATTTAACCAGGTAGGCCAGTTGAGAATAAATTCTCATTTACAACTGCGACCTGGCCAAGATAAAGCAAAGCAGTGCGACACAAACAACAACACAGAGTTACACATGGAATAAACATACAGTCAATAACACAATATTGTGTCTATATACAGTGTGTGCAAATGAGGTAAGATAAGTGAGGTAAGGCAATAAATAGGCCATAGTGGCGAAATAATTACAATTTAGCAAATAAACACTGGAGTGATAGATGTGCAGAAGATGAATGTGCAAGTAGAGATACTGGGGTGCAAAAGAGCAACAAAAAAAAAGATATAAATAAAATAAATAACAATATGGGGATGAGGTAGTTGGATGGGCTATTTACAGGTGCAGTGATCTGTGAGCTGCTCTGACAACTGGTGCTTAAAGTTAGAGAGGGAGATATGAGTCTCCAGCTTCAGTGATTTTTGCAATTCGTTCCAGTCATTGGCAGCAGAGAACTGGAAGGAAAGGCGGGCAAAGGAGGAATTGGCTGTGGGGGTGACCAATGAAATATACCTGCTGGAGCGCGTGCGATGGGTGGGTGTTGCTATGGTGACCAGTGAGCTGAGATAAGGCGGGGCTATACCTAGCAAAGACTTATAGGTGACCTGGAGCCAGTGGGTTTGGCAACGAATATGAAGCGAGGGCCAGCCAACGAGAGCATACAGGTCGCAGTGGTGGGCAGTATATGGGGCTTTGGTGACAAAACGGATGGCACTGTGATAGACTGCATCCAATTTGCTGAGTAGAGTGTTGGAGGCTATTTTGTAAATTACATCGCCGAAGTCAAGGATCGGTAGGATAGTCAGTTTGAGTGTATGTTTGGCAGCATGAGTGAAGGATGCTTTGTTGCGAAATAGGAAGCCGATTCTAAATTTAATTTTTGGATTGGAGATGCTTAATATGAGTCTGGAAGGAGAGTTTACAATCTAAACAGACACCTAGGTATTTGTAGTTGTCCACATATTCTAAGTCAGAACCATCCAGAGTAGGGATGCTGGACGGGCGGGCAGGTGCGGGCAGCGATCGGTTGAAGAGCATGCATTTAGTTTTACTTGCATTTAAGAGCAGTTGGAGGCCCCGGAAGGAGAGTTGTATGGCATTGAAGCTCGTCTGGAAGTTAGTTAACACAGTGTCCAAAGAAGGGCCAGAAGTATACAGAATGGTGTCGTCTGCGTAGAGGTGGATCATTGAACCCTGTGAATTGAATCCTGTGGCGCCCCCATAGAGACTGCCAGAGGTCCGGACAATAGGCCCTCCGATTTGACACACTGAACTCTGTCTGAGAAGTAGTTGGTGAACCAGGCGAGGCAGTCATTTGAGAAACCAAGGTTGTTGATTCTGCCGATAAGAATGTGGTGATTGACAGAGTCGAAAACCTTGGCCAGGTTGATGAATACAGCTGCACAGTATTGTCTCTTATCGATGGTGGTTATGATATCATTTAGGACCTTGAGCGTGGCTGAGGTCCACCCATGACCAGCTCTGAAACCAGATTGCATAGCGGAGAAGGTACGGTGGGATTCGAAATGGTCGGTGATCTGTTTGTTAACTTGGCTTTCGAAGACCTTAGAAAGGCATGTAACGGGTGTCTAGATCTTCCTCCTCCTCGGACGAGGAGAGGAGAGAAGGATCGGAGGACCAAAATGCAGCGTGTTGTGAAAACATGATGAATATTTATTAAAGCAAAGACGAACACAAAAAACACTTGGAAAATTACAAAACAACAAAACGACGTAGACAGACCTGAACATGTGAACTTACAAAACTACACGAAGAACTCACGAACAGGAACAGACTACATCAAACGAACGAACAAACGAAACAGTCCCGTGTGGTGCGCAGACACAGACACGGAAGACAATCACCCACAAACAAACATTGTGAACAGCCAACCTATATATGGTTCTCAATCAGAGGAAAACGTCAAACACCTGTCCCTGATTGAGAACCATATAAGGCTAATTACAAGAGACCTAAACATAGAAACACAAAACATAGAATGCCCACCCCAACTCACGCCCTGACCAACTAAACACATACAAAAATAACATAAAACAGGTCAGGAACGTGACAGAACCCCCCCCTCAAGGTGCGAACTCCGGACGCACCACCAAAAGTCTAGGGGAGGGTCTGGGGGGCATCTGTCCACGGTGGCGGCTCAGGCTCTGGGCGTGGTTCCCATCCCACCATAATAAATCCCCGCTTCTTTATCCCCCTCACAATGACCACCCTCCAAATAACCCCACCTAAATTAAGGGGCATCACCAGGATAAGGAGCAGCACCGGAATGAGGGGCAACACCGGAATGAGGGGCAACACCAGAATGAGGAGCAACACCAGAATGAGGGGCAACACCAGAATGACTGGCGGATCCTGGCTGGCTGGCTCTGGCGGATCCTGGCTGGCTGGCTCTGGCGGATCCTGGCTGGCTGGCTCTGGCGGATCCTGGCTGGCTGGCTCTGGCGGATCCTGGCTGGCTGGCTCTGGCGGATCCTGGCTGGATGATGGCTTAATGCTGGATGACGGCTCTGGCTGGTCATGGCTGGATGACGGCTCTGGCTGATCATGGCTGGATGACGGCTCTGGCTGGTCATGGCTGGATGACGGCTCTGGCTGGTCATGGCTGGCTGACGGCTCTGGCTGGTCATGGCTCGCTGACGGCTCTGGCTGGTCATGGCTCGCTGACGGCTCTGGCTGGTCATGGCTCGCTGACGGCTCTGGCTGGTCATGGCTCGCTGACGGCTCTGGCTGGTCATGGCTCGCTGACGGCTCTGGCTGGTCATGGCTCGCTGACGGCTCTGGCTGGTCATGGCTCGCTGACGGCTCTGGCTGATCCTGTCTGGCGGAAGGCTCTGGCTGATCCTGTCTGGCGGAAGGCTCTGGCTGATCCTGTCTGGCGGAAGGCTCTGGCTGATCCTGTCTGGCGGAAGGCTCTAGCGGCTCCTGTCTGGCGGGCGGCTTTGCAGGCTCATGGCAGACGGGCGGCTTTGAAGGCTCAGTACCGACGGGCGGCTTTGAAGGCTCAATACAGACGGGCAGTTCATGCGGCGCTTGGCAGACGGACAGTTTAGACGGCGTTGGGCAGACGGACAGTTCAGGCGCCGTTGGGCAGACGGGCAGTTCAAGCGCCGCTGGGCAGACGGCAGACTCTGGCCGGCTGAGACGCACTGTAGGCCTGGTGCGTGGTACCGGAACTGGAGGTACCGGGCTAAGGACACGCACCTTCAGGCTAGTGCGGGGAACAACAACAGGGCACACTGGACTCTCAAGGCGTACTATAGGCCTGGTGCGTGGTACCGGCACTGGTGGTACCGGGCTGAGGGCACGCACATCAGGGCGAGTACGGGGAGAAGGAACAGTGCGTACAGGGCTCTGGAGATGCCCTGGAAGCCTGGTGCGTGGTGCCGGAACTGGAGGTACCGGGCTAAGGACACGCACCTTCAGGCTAGTGCGTGGAGGAGGAACAGGGCTCTGGATACGCACTGGAAGCCTGGTGTAGGCACTGGTGGTACTGGGCTGGAGCGGGGAGGTGGCGCCGGAAATACCGGACCGTGCAGGCGTACTGGCTCCCTTGAGCACTGAGCCTGCCCAACCTTACCTGGTTGTATGCTCCCCGTCGCCTGACCAGTGCGGGGAGGTGGAATAACCCGCACCGGGCTATGTAGGCGAGCCGGCCCGAGGAGACGCACTGGTGGCCAGATGTGTAGAGCGGCTTCATGACATCCGGCTCAACGCTCAATCTAGCCCGGCCGATACGTGGAGCTGGAATGTACCGAACCGGGCTATGCACACGTACAGGAGACACCATGCGCTCTACTGCGTAACACGATGTCTGCCCGTACTCTCGCTCTCCACGGTAAGTACAGGGAGTGGGCGCAGGTCTCCTACCTGACTTCGCCACTCTCCCTTTAAGCCCCCCCTCAAGAAATTTTTGGGGTTTACTCACAGGCTTTTCGGGTCTCCAGCCACGTCTCCTTGCTGCCTCCTCAAACCACCGCTCCTGGGCTTTAGCTGCCTCCCTCTCTTCAGCAGAGCGGCGATATTCCCCTGTCTGAGCCCAGGGTCCTTTTCCGTCCAATATTTCCTCCCATGTCCACGAGTCCTGGTTTCTCTGTTGAGCTCTCCCACGCCGCTTGGTCTTTGGTTGGTGGGTGATTCTGTAACGGGTGTCTAGATCTTCCTCCTCCTCGGACGAGGAGAGGAGAGAAGGATCGGAGGACCAAAATGCAGCGTGTTGTGAAAACATGATGAATATTTATTAAAGCAAAGACGAACACAAAAAACACTTGGAAAATTACAAAACAACAAAACGACGTAGACAGACCTGAACATGTGAACTTACAAAACTACACGAAGAACTCACGAACAGGAACAGACTACATCAAACGAACGAACAAACGAAACAGTCCCGTGTGGTGCGCAGACACAGACACGGAAGACAATCACCCACAAACAAACATTGTGAACAGCCAACCTATATATGGTTCTCAATCAGAGGAAAACGTCAAACACCTGTCCCTGATTGAGAACCATATAAGGCTAATTACAAGAGACCTAAACATAGAAACACAAAACATAGAATGCCCACCCCAACTCACGCCCTGACCAACTAAACACATACAAAAATAACATAAAACAGGTCAGGAACGTGACAAGGCAGGGTAGGATAGATATAGGTCTGTAACAGTTTGGGTCGAGGGTGTCTCCCCCTTTGAAGAGGGGGATGACCGCGGCAGCTTTCCAATCTTTGGGGATCTCAGACGATCCGAAAGAGTGATTGAACAGGCTAGTAATAGGGGTTGCAACAATTGCGGCGGATAATTTTAGAAAGAGAGGGTCCAGATTGTCTAGCCTTGCTGATTTGTAGGCGTCCAGATTTTGCAGCTCTTTCAGAACATTGGCTATCTGGATTTGGGTGAAGGAGAAATGGGGGAGGCTTGGGCAAGTTGTTGTGTGGGGTGCAGGGCTGCTGACCGGGGTAGGGATAGCCAGGTGGAAAGTATGGCCAGCCGTAGAAAAATGCTTATTGAAATTCTCAATTATAGTGGATTTATTGGTGGTGACAGTGTTTCCTAGCCTCAGTGCAGTGGGCAGCTGGGAGGAGGTTCTCTTATTCTCCAGTATTCTACAGTGTCCCAGCACTTTTGGGAGTTTGTGCTACAGGATGCAAATTTCTGTTTGAAAAAGCTAGCCTTTGCTTTCCTAACTGCCTGTGTATATTGGTTCCTAACTTCCCTGAAAAGTTGTATATCGCGGGGGCTATTCGATGCTAATGCAGTACGCCACAGGATGTTTTTGTGCTGGTAAAGGGCAGTCAGGTCTGGAGTGAACCAAGGGCTATATCTGTTCCTGGCTCTACATTTTTTGAATGGGGCATGCTTATTTAAAATGGTGAGGAAAGCACTTTTAAAGAATAACCAGGCATCCTCTACTGACGGAATGAGGTCAGTATCCTTCCAGGATACCCGGGCCAGGTCAAATAGAAAGGCCTGCTCGCTGAAGTGTTTTAGGGAGCGTTTGACAGTAACGGACGTTTGACCGCAGACCTATTATGGACGCAGGCAATGAGGAAGTGATCGCTGAGATCCTGGTTGAAGACAGCAGAGGTGTATTTGGAGGGCAGGTTGGTTAGGATGATATCTATGAGGGTGCCTGTGTTTACGGATTTGGGGGTTGTACCTGGTAGGTTCATTGATCATTTGTGTGAGATTGAGGGCATCTAGCTTAGATTGTAGGACGGCCGGGGTGTTAAGCACGTCCCAGTTTAGGTCACCTAACAGTATGAGCTCTGACGGTAGATGGGGGGCAATTAATTCACATATGGTGTCCAGGGCACAGCTGGGGGCAGAAGGTGGTCTATAGCAAGCGGCAACAGTGAGAGACTTGTTTCTGGAAAGGTGGATTTTTAAAAGTAGAAGCTCAAATTGTTTGGACACAGACCTGGATAATATGACAGAACTCTGCAGGCTATCTCTGCAGTAGATTGCAAGTCCGTCCCCTTTGGCAGTTATATCTTGTCGGAAAATGTTATAGTTAGGCATGGAAATGTCAGGGTTTTTGGTGGTCTTCCTAAGCAAAGATTCAGACACGGCTAGGACATCCGGGTTGGCAGAGTGTGCTAAAGCAGTGAATAAAATAAACTTAGGGAGGAGGCTTCTAATGTTAACATGCGTGAAACCAAGGCTTTTATGGTTACAGAAGTCAACCAATGAGAGGGCCTGGGGAATGGGAGTGGAGCTAGGCACTGCAGGGCCTGGATTAACCTCTACATCACCAGAGGAACAGAGGACGAGTAGGATAATGGTACGGCTAAAGGCTATAAGAACTGGCCGTCTAGTGCGTTCGGAACAGAGAGTAAAAGAAGCAGGTTTCTGGGCACAGAAGAATAGACTCAAGGCATAATGTACAGACAAAGGTATGGTAGGATGTGAATACAATGTAAACCTAGGCAGTGAGTGACGATGAGAGAGGTATTGCCTCTAGAGACACCATTTAAACCAGGTGAGGTCACCGCATGTGTAGGAGGGGGAACAGAAGGGTTAGCTAAGGCATATTGAGCAGGGCTGGAAGCTCTACAGTGAAATAAGACAATAATCACTAACCAAAACAGCAATGGACAAGGAATATTGACATTAGGGAGAGGCATGCGTAGCCGAGTGATCATGGAGTCTTGTGAGTAGCTAGGTGGGCTGGAGACACAGCGATTCAGACAGCTAGCAGGCCGGGGATAGCAGGCTAGCAGAAGGGCCTTAGGGGGATGTCGCGACGGAAGAGTCAGTTGTAGCCCCCTCGGGCGGTTACGTTAGCAGATCAGTCGTGATCTTGTAGCACAAGGAGTGGCTGATGGACCTCTTCAGCTAGCCGGGAGATGGGCCGAGCATAGGCTAGCTCCAGGCTAATTGGTGCTTGCTTCGGGACAGAGACGTTAGTCAGGAGTAGGCACTCGGATAGCAGCTAGCTAGCTGCGATGATCCAGGTGAAAAGGTTCAGAGCTTGTGGTAGGAATCTGGAGATGTGGGGAAACATTTCCTCAGTGAATACAATGTACTGTGCAAATGTCAAATTGGCTTCTTACCAAATTATCACACGACAGACCACGTATTCATCCTGCACACCGTAATTGACAAACAAACAAACAAACAAAACAAAACAAAGGCAAAGTCTTCTCATGCTTTGTTGATTTCAAAAAAGCTTTCGACTCAATTTGGCATGAGGGTCTGCCATACAAATTGATGGAAAGTGGTGTTGTGGGAAAAACATACGACATTATAAAATACATGTACACAAACAACAAGTGTGCGGTTAAAATTGGCAAAAAACACACACATTTCTTTCCACGGAGCCGGGGGGTGAGACAGGGATGCAACCCAATCCCCACCCTCTTCAACATATATATCAACGAATTGGCGAGGGCACTAGAACAGTCTGCAGCACCTGGCCTCACCCTAGTAGAATCTGAAGTCAAATGTCTACTGTTTGCTGATGATCTGGTGCTTCTGTCCCAAACCAAGGAGGGCCTACAGCAGCACCTAGATCTTCTGCACAGATTCTGTCAGACCTGGACCCTGACACTAAATTTCAGTAAGACAAAAATAACAATATTCCAAAAAAGGTCCAGTTGCCAGGACCACGAATACAAAATTCCATCTAGACACCGTTGCCCTAGAGCACACAAAAAACTATACATACCTCGGCCAGGTAACTTCCACAAAGCTGTGAACGATCTGAGAGACAAGAAGGGCCTTCTATGCCATCAAAAGGAACATAAAATTCGACATGCCAATTAGTATCTGGCTAAAAATACTTAAATCAGTTATAGAACCCATTGCCCTTTATGGTTGTGAGGTCTGGGGTCTGCTCACCAACCAAGAATTCACAAAATAGGACAAACACCAAATGGAGACTCATTTTGAGACTCATTTTGCAGAATTCTGCAAAAATATCCTCAGTTTACAACGTAAAACACCAAATAATGCATGCAGAGCAGAATTAGGCCGATACCCGCTAATTATCAAAATCTAGAAAAGAGCTGTTAAATTCTACAACCACCTAAAAGGAAGCGATTCACAAACCTTCCATAACAAAGCCATCACCTACAGCGAAATGAACCAGAAGAAGAGCCTCCTAAGCAAGCTGGTCCTGGGGCTCTTTTCACAAACACAAACAGACCCCACAGAGTCACAGGACAGCAACATAATTAGACCCAACCAAATCATGAGAAAACTCAAATATAATTATTTGACACATTGGAAAGAATTGACCCCCCAAAAATGGTTGGCCCTAAACAGAGAGCACACAGCGGCAGAATACCTGACCACTGTGACCGACCCACAATTAAGGAAATATTTGACTATGTACAGACTCAGTGAGACAAAAAACAGAGCAAACTACAGTATAATGCTATTTGGCCCTAAACAGAGAGTACACAGCGGCAGAATACCTGACCACTATGACCGACCCACAATTAAGGAAATATTTGACTATGTACAGACTCAGTGAGCATAGCCTTGCTATTGAGAAAGGCTGCTGAAGGCAGACCTGGCACTCAAGAGAAGACAGGCTATGTGCACACTACCCACAAAATGAGGTGGAAACTGAGCTGTACTTCCTAACCTCCTGCCAAATGTATGACCATATTAGAGACACATATTTCCCTCAGATTACACAGACCCACAAAGAATTTGAAAACAAATCCAAGTTTGATAAACTCCCATATCTATTGGGTGAAATACCACAGTGTGCAATCACAGCAGAAAGATTTGTGACCTGTTGCTACAAGAAAAGGGCAACCAGTGGAGAACAAACACCATTGTAAATACAACCTATATTTATGTTTGTTTATTTTCCCTTTAACTGTTTGCACATCATTACAACACTGTATATAGACATAATGACTTTTATAATGTATTTTTTATTTTCGAACTTTTGTGAGGGTAAGGGTTTACTGTTAATTTTTTATTGTTTATTTCATTTATGGTTATTACATATTTCTCTTGCTTTGGCAATGTAAACATATGTTTGCCATGCCAATAAAGCCCCTTAAATTGAAATTGAGATGGAATTAAAGAGGGAAAAGAGTATGACAAAGAAAAAAAAAAGAAAAAAATGTGAATCCACCTACCAGGATAAACCTGTCAGACGGGTTGTGCTTGATCATCTTGTGCATGACCCCCCCCCCCCCCTTTCCACCCTACATTCATTCCACAGAGACACATTATACCAGTGTGGCACGCACGCACACACACACCTAAATGTGTCTCTGCTACATTATCCAAGTGTCATTATTAATCTCAGACCCACCATTAATGGAAATGAATACAGCTTTTACTGCCTCGGTGTGTTCCATCATAGTCAGTGGAGTGGAACCGTCAGAAACAGAAGGCTGAACAATTCAGAAACAGAAAGTCAAATCAAACAATTTCCTGTAAGTGCGTCAGTAAATAAACACTGCGTTTCTCAGGCACAGGACACCAACAGGGGACTCTGGGGATGGTACATAAATCAAAACACAAAGTGCAAAATAGTTTTTCTGACGTTAATGGAGACTCATTGACAGTATTTTGTCCTTCGGCACTTAGACCAGTTAAATCAATCATGGCCGTCTGTGGCCTACTCCAGTCAAGCACTCCTCTCTGCCTCGCCTTGCCAAACCTGGGAACACTTGTCGATTCTATTGACTTCATTTAGCCGGCTATTTACTTGATGTCGAACATTGCATTTATTGCTTTTTTTCCTGGAATAGACTTGCTTGTCTTTTGAGATGTATGATCAATATACTACAATGAAGAATCATTTTGGGCTGCTATTGTTACATTTTCTTCCCAAAGTTGGAGTGAATTTGAAAGTGCAATGATATAATTACAGAATTCTACTCAACAATAACAAAAAGAGTAACACCAATTGATAACAATTTACTGAAAGCCTGCAGGTATAAGGAATTATAATGCAGATAATACATTATAAGACTTCTTGTGAGCATGCATAACCCCTTTATAATGTCTTATAACCATCTGATAAATGTTTTTTGCCCAATCATAATCAATAAGGTAACGTCACCTCCACAATGTTCTCTTATGGAGGGAAAAGGAGTGGAGAAATAGGGATACCCTTTTCAAGTCCCTGGCCAGAGTTAAGCTCTGCATACAGGAGAAGGATCTTAAGCAGGGACAGGAGATGAGATGTGTGTGTGGCGCTTGCTTGCATATGTGTGAGTGAAGGAAGGATTTGAGACTGTGGTCCACTGTAACTGTTGATGTCTTCTAAAGGCCCCTGTGTCTGAGGTCCACCACAATGAGCACCTTACTTTCCTCCTGCTCTAGAGGAGCTGGTTCTGTGAACTATGCTGGGATGGTGAGTAACCTTTGTCCCACACCTGAACATTGTGCTGCTTGTGTTAGCTCCCACTCAGAGATGAACCCTTGGCTTTAGCTCAGTGGGCTAACATGATCTCGAGTTGCGCAGAAAACCTGGGCCAAAATGTAGGTACAACAGAATTGTCCAGATCTTTCACATCAGTGTGGATGAAGGAGAGTAGACAAGAAGAGGAGACAAAAGAAGGAGACAAGCAGAGGAGACAAGAAGACAAGATGAGGAGAGGAAACAATGAGAGAAAAGGACAAGAGGAGGCAAGGGGAGAACTCACAGATCCAAGTCACTGCTTCTCGACAGCCAAGGCAGTTTGTTTCCAGTAAAGTGAATGCACTTGTGATCCACTTCTCCTTTCCAGGGGGCTCATTTATAAATGTTGCGTAGGTACAAAAGAAGCCGTACGCCACTTTCTAAGCAAACTTTGGGATTTATGAAAAACAAACTTGACGGGAGAATGTATGGACTTTGACCCATAGGTATGCACATAAACTGGAGAAATGAGAAACTGCGACTCCGATGGCAGAAGGATGAAACTCGAGAAACGCTTTGAAATTGATACCATTGTGTAAAACGAATCGAAATATTACCTCTCACGTATTATATATGAAAAGTTCCCAGGAGTTCACACAAAAAAACACACAAAAAACATGATTTATGTCACGATCGTTGTTAGAAATGGACCAAGGCGCAGCGTGCGTAGAGTTCCACATGTTTTAATAAAATGAAACTCACCAAAAACAATACAGAACAAACGAAACGTGAAGTAAATGCAGTGTTCACAGGCACTACACAAAAACAAGATCCCACAAACAGGTGGGAAAAGGCTGCCTAAATATGATCCCCAATCAGAGAATACGATAGACAGCTGCCTCTGATTGGGAACCATACCAGGCCAACTACTTCTCAGATAGAGTTCAGTGTGTCAAATCGGAGGGCCTGTTGTCCGGACCTCTGGCAGTCTCTATGGGGGTGCCACAGGGTTCAATTCTTGGGCCGACTCTTTTCTCTGTAAACATCAATGATGTCGCTCTTGCGGCTGGTGATTCTCTGATCCACCTCTACGCAGACGACACCATTCTGTATACTTCTGGCCCTTCTTTGGACACTGTGCTAACTAACCTCCAGATGAGCTTCAATGCCATACAACTCTCCTTCCGTGGCCTCCAACTGCTCTTAAATGCAAGTAAAACTAAATGCATGCTCTTCAACCGATCGCTGCCCGCACCTGCCCGCCCAGCATCACTACTCTGGATGGTTCTGACTTAGAATATGTGGACAACTACAAATACCTAGGTCTCTGGTTAGACTGTAAACTCTCCTTCCAGACTCATATTAAGCATCTCCAATCCAAAATTATATCTAGAATCGGCTTCCTATTTCGCAAACAAAGCATCCTTCACTCATGCTGCCAAACATACCCTCGAACACTGACTATCCTACCGATCCTTGACTTCGGCGATGTAATTTACAAAATAGCCTCCAACACTCTACTCAGCAAATTGGATGCAGTCTATCACAGTGCCATCCGTTTTGTCACCAATGCCCCATATACTACTGTTAGTGGAATTAAATAATTCCTCTAATGTACTCATTAATTAAATTCAATCTGTCTATTTATAAGAATTTGTAAGATACTTATTAACATAAAATAGACAGGATACAGTCTTATTAAAAGTAGATAATAGTGTTTATTCTCGGAGCACGCTGCCATTTGATCATAAACACAGGTTTATATACAAGATATGACGTCATAGGTTACAGAATTAAGTCTCATTGTCCTGACAAATAGAAAACAGGTTCAAAAGTTCATTCCAACTTCACAGGGCACTCATATGACACACCATATAATCATTTATCCTGAAGGCTCACTATAATTTATTACCACTTTAGCAGACAACTCAAGATAATGGAAGACCTAAAAAGTTTATCTAAACACCTCAGGGCTAAGTTGGGTCAGTTCAACCATAGTTTAACGACCCTTTCTGCTTATTTTATGACCCACAACACAAATCTCTTTTCACCAGGCATGCAGAGTTCAATTTGTTATAGTTTTATCTAAAGCTAGAATTTGTTTTAACTATTTATTAACAAAATTCCTAACAACTACCCACCACTGCGACCTATATGCTCTCGTTGGCTGGCCCTCGCTTCATATTCGTCGCCAAACCCACTGGCTCCAGGTCATCTATAAGTCTTTGCTAGGTAAAGCCCCGCCTTATCTCAGCTCACTGGTCACCATAGCAGCACCCACCCGTAGCATGTGCTCCAGCAGGTATATTTCACTGGTCACCCCCAAAGCCAATTCCTCCTTTGGCCGCCTTTCCTTCCAGTTCTCTGCTGCCAATGACTGGATCGAATTGCAAAAATCACTGAAGCTGGAGACTCATATCTCCCTCACTAACTTTAAGCATCAGCTATCAGAGAAGCTTACAGATCATTGCACCTGTACATAGCCCATCTGTAAAGAGCCCATCCAACTACCTCATCCCCATATTGTTATTTATTATTATTTTAAAAAATAAATAATATTTGCTCCTTTGCACCCCAGTATCTCTACTTGCACATTCATCTTCTGCACATCTATCACTCCAGTGTTTATTTGCGAAATTGTAATTATTTCGCCACTACGGCCTATTTATTGCCTTACCTCCCTAATCTTACTTCATTTGCACAAACTGTATATGGACTTTTCTATTGTGTTATTGACTGTACGTTTGTTTAATCCATGTGTAACTCTGTGTTGTTATTTGTGTCACACTGCTTTGCTTTATCTTGGCCAGGTCGCAGTTGTAAATGAGAACTTGTTCTCAACTGGCCTACCTGGTTAAATCAAGGTGATTAAAAAAATTATAATTTAAAGACACGGTTGTTGCATTCATCCATGTTCCGTCCTGTGGCCTTCACCAAGTGAGATCCTAAGCGAATATGTTATCATTAAAATGACATTATTTAACTCAATACAATATGTATTCCATAAGGCCTTATTTTGAGGTCCGAATTTTACCCTAATACAGTGGCTTGAAACATGTTTACAGTCCACGTCAGGCCTGCAAGTAGGGTTTGAAAATTCCAGTAACTTTCCCAAAATTACCAGATGTTTTCACAGAAAACCTGGGAATTTTGGAAAAGTTATCAGAATTTTGCAACCCTACCTGCAAGTCACATTATGCTGACTTGCAAAGTGATATGTAATTCCTATTGAAATCCAGCCAGAGTTAGGATATCCAATAGTTGGAATTTATTCACCCGCAACCTGCATTTAGAATGACTATTAGGGTAGGGAACATTGTGAGGTGACTACTTACACATCAAGTCCCTGGAACAACCCTTTCAGTAACAGGTGCAAAAAATCTAACTAACTGGATTAGTTTAGAAACATGCATGTTATTTATCTTTTGGTAGCATACAATAAATCAAAAACACAGATATTAAAAACAATTCCCAAAAATCGATTGTTGTTTTACAGTAACTTGGCTGCCAGTAAGTTACGGGGGAAAAATATGTTATATGGTGTTTGCTGTTACTGTAATCCAGTGATGGTACCATTACTGGTACTGTAATCTATTGTAATAAAATATTACATTTATAATATTTTTTCTCTTGCTTCAGAGGATGTGCTTTGATTTTGTTGCCCGTGTGCTTTTTGTATGGCATTCTAGTTTGAATATTCACAAATACAGTAAGTGAACTGCTAGTGTTTTATGTATTATTTTTTACCCACAATGCAATGTAATTTACGGTAATCTACTGTATTCAGTTTATACAGTATGTTACTGTTGATTATACAGTAATTTACTGTGAACATTACAGGACATTTTTTTAAAGTGTAGCTAACTGTCTGTTAGAATGTAACAAATATGAGAGACAGTGCCCTGCTTTTCAAAATGAACATAAAATGAAGTAGAGTACACACTCACATAACAAATGTTTTGCTGTATACCGTGGTACATCCTCAACAGATAACTCAACTTCAACTGGATTTCAATCGATTGAGAATTTCTCCTCCTTTATCTGATTGGTTGGAATAGCAGCCTCGTGAGCCCATTTCACAGCAACTCTCCTGGCTTACTGATATGAATTGCCTTTGCAAATGAACCCTGCAGCACACGTACACAATACAGCATAGAAACTCATGATAATAATCAATATGAAAATATTCAAAACAAAGCTCACTTAAATGACATAATTTACTTTGGTAACCTATCTATTGTCTTCCTATCGATCTAACCTATCGTTACCACGAATATCACATTTCGGTCACAAACCATTGCGCTGGAGGTTGGACATATTTTAGAGGAGTATCAACCAGAGACCAAGGATGGTTCCCTTTATGGTGCACTACTTTTTACTGGGGACTATAGGCTCTGGTCAAAAGTCTGTTTGAAGTAGGAAATAGGCTTTCATTTGAGACGCAACCCAAGAGCCAAGCCTTTAGTCCAGACTGGGAGGATCAGCCCTGAGCAGTACCGTCCAACCATCTGGGCTGTTCTGGCACTATTAGAAACAGACTGCCTGGCCATGGTCTGCATCTGGGGAGTGTGTGTGTGTGTGGTTGGACCAACCATGTGAATCCATTTATTGAGACATCAGATCTTTTCCTAATTTTCCCACGAGTGAGATTTGGAGCAGTGTTCTACCTTTTCCATGGTAATGGGATACTGATTTTGTAACGATAGCACGTTATGAGATGTGAGTGGTTAACGGATCCTTTCCTTTTCCCTTGCCTAAGACCGGCTTGATTATATTTCTCTCACAGACACACACACTGCTATGACAAGTTGTTGAGGTCAAGAGTGTATAACAGAGTTCTTATATCCGCAGATAAGATCTAGACCCTGTAATGAGAGAATCTGAGTGCAGAAATCTGTTTCCCAGCCACTGTATCTCTACTCAGACAACTTATTCAGGAAACTATCTAAATCAATTTCCTGAATGAGTTGTGGCTAATTACACTTTGAATAAAAATGTCCCATAACCATAGATCTAGGATTAACTATCACTCCCAAACCCTCAATGATTAGATGGTAAACGCATAACCAACCTTGGATTATGATGTCATTCAATGGTGGATGCAGAACCAGGCCAGTCTAGTACAGCTCAGTTTGGCGCTATAGTGTGAATCAGGCACAACAGTATTGGGTCTGAGAATACAGCTTTAGCCTTTGACATTGTTTCATTGACAGGGTGAACCCTTTAAGAAGCTCCATCTCCATATCAAGGGGTGCTGTAATATGCTCACCTCCTGTCTGCCCCTTCCTCCTGTTCAAATTGCCATCGATAAAATACAATTGTGTTCATTGTCCATAGCTTATGCCTGCCCATACCCTAAACCCACCGCCACAATGGGGCACTCTGTTCACAACGTTGACATCAGCAAACCACTCGCCCACACAACGCCATACACAGTCTGCAGTTGTGAGGCCGGTTGGACGTACTGCGAAATACTCTAAAATGACGTTGGAGGCATTAAATTAACATTAAATTATCTGGCAACAGCTCTGGTGGACATTCCAGCAGTCAGCATGACAATTCCAAACTTCGCCAAAACTTGTGACAAAACTGCACATTATAGTGGCCTTTTATTGTCCCCAGCACAAGGTGCACCTGTGTAATTATCATGCTGTTTAATCAGCTTCTTGGTATGACACACCTGTCAGGTGGATGGATTATCTTGGCAAAGGAGAAACGCTCACTAAGGGGGATGTAAACAAATTTCTACACAACATTTTAGAGAAATGTTTTTGTGCATATGGACAATTTCTGGGATTTTGTATTTCAGCTCATGAAACCAACACTTTACATGTGTTTATATTTTTGTTCAGTGTAGGTTCTACTACAGTACTACCACTACTAGTATAGCGCACTACATTTGACCAGAGCCCAACCCCCTGTACCCTACCGTGCACATATTTTGACCAGAACCCTAGTAGCTAGTAAGTAAGCCTTGACTAAGTAAGCCTTGTCCGAGCCAGAACATCTCATAGGCTCCTGCCCTATCTCCTTTTTCTGTAGCATGAGGCAGATTGATGTACATGTACACCCCCTAGACAGGCTGCTAGTCTGTCACAGGGGCTTAGCCACAAGCCATCTCCCAAATGCTGAGTACCAAGCAAAGGCATCAGGTCAGTCTTTGGTGTGACTCAACCAGGGATCGAACCCCAAACCTTCCAATCTCAAAGCAGACACTAACCACAAGTTGGTCACCTAGTAGCTAGTGAACTAGAATAATATCTGAGAGTCAATTTCAGACGCAGTGATCCTCTCACTTCTCCAGAATGTTCCAAGGGACATTGTTAAGAATTGTGGCACATGGAGGAGAGGTCCATTCAGTACCGTAGTGCTTGAGGAACAAAATTAGGCCATGGATTGTTGGAGGCTCTCAAACAGCAGACAGGGACATTTTTTTTTATTACAAGACATGTTGATACAATTAGGCTGAGGGAATGAGGTATGCTAAGTAGTGAAATGGAGGTATAGTAAGTAATATATGACATTTAGCAGACATTTTGGGTGGCCCTGGGAATTGAACCCAAATTCCTGGCTTTGCAAGTGCCATGATATACCAACTGCGCAAACACAGCAGATATGGATGGATGCCAGAATTCACATGCTGTTGTCAAGCAAAATTATAGCTTATTTTAAATGCCAAATGCATTCAAAAACTAGATTTTCCTGTGTAATTAAAAATTATATTTCCACAATATGAGGTTGGAAAAATACTGTGAAAATGATAATGGCCTTTTAGTGTAAGATCTATTTGAAGAGGCCGCATTAAATTTCAGCCTGTTTTGATGGGATGGCGTTTTGGCCTGACCTGACCTTTATCACCTGGTGGTAAATTATATAATAGACCAATAAGAAAGAGTTCCAAACCTCTAAGCCAATAACAGCACATTTTCAGTTTCCCCCTCCCCACTCAGACAGAAATTGCCCTTTGCTAAGAAGCCATTTTGGTTTCTTTTTGATCATTTTAATTTAAAACAATCACTCTAAGGTACTTAATTGTTAGCCAGAAATGATTTGATATTGAAATAAAACTGCTGCATTGGACCTTTAAGCTACATCCAAGTACAATGACAACTGCTGAACCTGTAATGGCTGCATCCACATTCCAGTCATTTCACAGATGCTCTTTACACAGACAAATGACCAGTTCTTGTAATCACTTTATTTTTATTTGTTTTTATTTTTTTACTATTCAGTCAAACAAGTTCACAGCCATATGTTAGATTATTCCAGCCCATCCAATATAGTAACTAAAAGCTTTTGCAACAGCTGTGCAATTTAAAATACAAAATAAATAAATGTATGGCAACCATAAACCAAAATTATATATGCCCTTCCCCTGCTACCATACAGCATGTTTGACATGCTATTTGCATACTTATGTCAAAGCTGACCTTGAATTAACATGAAAGTAATCCATTTTATAGTTTATCATCAACGGGGAGTGTTCAGTATTAGATCATTTAGTAAAAGATGCGTTGTAACATTGATGCCAGAATGCATGTGCCCATAGAAGAAGTGGCAAGTGCCTTCAAAGTATTCACACCACTTGACTTTCTACACATTTTGTTGTGTTAGTCTGAATTTAAAATGGATTCAATTGAGATTTGTTTGTCACTCGCCTACACACAATACTCCATAATGTCAAATTGGAATTATGTTTTTAGACATTTTTACAAATTAATATAAAATTATAAGCTGAAATATCTTGAGTCATTAAGTATTCAACCCCTTTGTTATGGCAAGCCTAAATAAGTTCAGGAGTAAAACTGTGCTTAAGTCACAAACTGCATGAATTCACTCTGTGTGCAATAACATTGTTTAACATGATTGTTGAATGACTACCTCATCTCTGTACCACACACACATACAATTATCTGTAAGGTACCTCAGTCGAGCAGAGACCTTCAAACAAAGATTCAACCACAAAGACCAGGGAGTTTTTCCAATGCCTGGCAAAGAGGCACCTATTGGTACATAACTGGGCTTTATATCTTTTGGCCATGTGAAACCGCTCTTAATTTGGCCCATGGAGCTGGTAGGCAGCCATATTGGAAAACTGCTGCCCTAGAGTTTTTCAGCTACCGTAGATAAGTAAAAATTTAAAAAAGCAGATATTGAATATCCCTTTGAGCATGGTGAAGTAAATTACACTTTGGATGTGTCAATACACCCAGTCACTGGAGAGGAAGGAAACCGCAAAGGATTTCACCATGAGGACAATGGTGACTTTAAAACAGTTACACAGTTTAATGGCTGTGATCGGGGGGGGGGAAAAAAACTGAGGATGTATCAACATTGTAGTTCCTCCACAATACTAACCTATTTGCTGAGTGCAAAGAAGGAATCCTGTACAGAATAAAAATATTTCAAAACATGCATCCTGTTTGCAACAAGGCACTAAAGTAATACTGCAAAACATGTGGCAAAGCAATTAACATTGTCCTGAATACAAAGCGTTAGATTTGGGGCAAATCCAACGCAACACATTACTGATTACCTCTCCATATTTTCAAGAATAGTGGTGGTTGCATCATGTTATGGTTATGCTTGTAATCGTTAAGGCCTGGGGAGTTTATCAGGATATAAACATTTACTAAATGGAGCTAAGGGTTGGCAAAATCTGGTTCAGTCTGCTTTCCAACAGATACTGGAAGATTAATTCCCCCTTCAGCACGACAATAACCTAAAACACAAGGCTTAAATCTACTTAATAATCTATGGCAAGACCTGAAAATGGTTGTCTAGCAATAATCAACAACCAAATTTGACAGAGTTGGAAGAATTCTTAAAATAATAAAAATGGGCAAATATTGTACAATCCAGGTGTGCAAAGCTCTTAAGAGACTTACAGCTATAATCGCTGCCAAAGGTGATTGTAACATCTATTGACTCAGGGGTGTGAATACTTAAGTAAATGAGATATTTCTGTATTTCATTTTCAATAAAGGTGCAAAAATGTCTGAAAACAGGTTTTCACTTTGTCAATATGGGGTATTGTGTGTAGATGGCTGTAACAACAAAATGTGGAATAATTCAAGGGGTTTGAATACAAAAACATGATTGACAGTAAGACAACATAAAAACACTTCATTAAAACAACAAACACAGAACTGCAAGAGCCTACAAAAAACAAACAAAGTCAAACATTGGTATATAAATATGATAATTCTAAAGTGCATCTCTCAAAGACTTGTCGCATGAAAACGTGATCTGCAGTCCTATTTTAAGAAACAAACAAATCTGACAAAAAAATACAGATAACGTTTACGCTTGGAGACGTGCACTTCTGTTCCGTTAAAACATGAAATAAACTGACATCTTCTGCTTTAAAAAAGCATCTATGTATAGTACATGCAATACTTTTTTGCTAAGGAAAAAGATCAAGCTTACAATATACGAAGAAAGTGGATCAACAGTTTGTTCACATTGTCCGGAGCAGAGGCGATAGCTAGCTAAGAGAGTTTGTGTGCTAATATCCTCTGTTCTGTTTTGTTCACACTTGGCATTTCGATGTCATTAAGTCAAACTTGGTGATTAAAAAGCACACAATGGTGATCAAGATCCTTCCTTTTTGATTTTAATCATTCAGGTAAATCGAGGAAGGAGGAGTGCAGGGATAGAGGGGGGGACAGGGGGAGGGGCTCAGATCTTGGGCAGCTTGGGAGCGTTGACGATGGGGTTAGTTTCCTGGAGGAAGCGGCGTCCGGCACTCTTGTAGTTGTACGTGCAGTCGTGAGTCTCTGCGTAGCGGTGGGTGGCGCAGAAGTTGCTACCACACCTGAGAAAACAGGAACACAACAGCCCTATTTATATATGCCACTCGGACTGTTATCCAAAGTGACTTACAGTACAATGAGTGCATACCTTTTTAATTACAGTACAATGACAGCATATTTACATTTTTTGGGGGTGTTTAGGAGGTCACAGCAGGAATTGAACCCACAACTTTAGCCTTGCTAGTGCTGTGCTCTTACCAACTGAGCGACACAAAATGATTAGAAACCCATGTCTTTTATGGCCATTTGGAATCTGGCTGGTAAAGGGTCCTTCTAAACATCATCAATACCTTGATGTGTTGTCTGCATTTTCAATCAATTACAAAATGGATTACATCTCAGTTGACACATTCAGTCAATTACGAGCCCAGTACTGAAACACCTTATTATCTAGAGATTCTTGTGGACACTTATCTCTAACTTTTTTTTTAATAGCTTTAATCCTTCTCTATCCCAGAGGAACTGAAATAGAGATAACAATCCACTTGTGTAGAAAAACTGGACTTCGGCCTCCCGAGTAGTAGAGTGGTCTAAGGCACTGCATCTTGCAGTCCCCGGTTTGAATCCAGGCTGCATCACATCCTGCCGTGATTGGGAGTCCCATAGGGCGGCGCACAATTGGCCCAGCATCGTCTAGGTTTGACCGTCATTGTAAATAAGAATTTGTTCTTAACTGACTTGCCTAGTTAAATAAAGGTTAAATAAAAAAAATAAGTCCCACTCCACATTGCTTTAACTGTGACTGAAATCTGTTTTCAGATAAGGGAGAGACTATAGACCAGGGATCAACCAGATCCAGCCGCGGGAGGATTCTTTCTTGAGGGGATGGTCAGGGGGCCGGAACATAATTACAAATCATTTGCAGACTAAAAACTGATCGCAAGAAGCCCAAACATATATAATATTTTACTAAAACATAATTTCAAACCTTGCATACATTTGTCTACAATCACATATCTCTATTATTTGCGGGAATACTTTGGAATAGATTTGGCAAATTACAATAACTTGGGAGTTGATTTGCTGCTGTTTTACAAGAAACCTACTAAAGATAGACTATTGAGACACACACACCAAGTGGAACACTTATCACAGATTACTCAGCACTAACCAATCACAATTTCAATCTTTTGAACACAGCTTGACTCCAACATTAGACTGTTATAGTGTTATGATGAGAGATTACACAGTTCCAGCACACACTGTGTGCCCTTAGCAATGACAGGGGAGGTTGTGATACTTGATACTGGGGTTGTGGTGGTGACTGGTGAGGGAGCATGCAATGTCGTGCTGTTGATGACATGAACACTACTGCACAGGAAAAACTCCTGGCATAGTCTAGGCATACCTAGCAGTAGTAAAGATACACACATAAAACAGACCATATTGAATTAGAATGAGTAATGAGGGAGGGAGTAAGGGGGGAGAAAGAGGCTGGTAGGGAGTGGGAGAGAGAGGGTGAGGAGAGGGAGAGAGCTGGCACAGACAAGTGTTTTTTCCTACCTTGAATTCCTAGCTGGTAGCTGAGGGCAGGCTTTTTGACAAATAGGAGGAATGGAAGATGGAGTGTGAGCGAGTGATGGAGGGAGGGAGAGAATGATGGAGGGATTGAGAGATGTACCTGCACTCGTAGCTGGTGGCGAGACCAGTCTTCTTGCCACAAAGGAAGCAGTGTTTAGAGCTCTTCTTCTTCCTGCTCAGCGGGACCTTGACTGGAGGCAGGTGATATGTCGGGGTGCCTGGTAGAGATAGTAACACAGGATAGTTGTGTTCTACTTTGAGGAAAGAAGTTCTGGTTTACTTTGAGTAAACTAAATAATATAGTAAGCCAAGAACACTGAATAAAACTAAAACATATCAGGAGCAGTCAGTCAGGCCTGGTGTATCAACACAAAATTATGTTTAGTTACCTAACTATTACTAAGGCAACATGTAAACGAAGAGACTATTAAAAGAAATGTATCGATTGGGTCTGGTGAGGGAATTGTGATCACATCTTAGACTCCTCAC
Organism: Salvelinus namaycush; assembly: GCF_016432855.1. Taxonomy (NCBI): domain Eukaryota; kingdom Metazoa; phylum Chordata; class Actinopteri; order Salmoniformes; family Salmonidae; genus Salvelinus; species Salvelinus namaycush. Next base: position 63,537,109 of record NC_052310.1, read on the forward strand.
ATCGCATGGAAATGGTTATTTTCCTACTATTAGTAGCTTAGACACTAAAACTTGTCTAAAAAAAATATATGGAAATAATAACTGAAGGATATCCCTAGTTCCAGTGTGGAAATATTTAATTATATACATTGTTAAACATAGTTTTTTTTCACCAAACACATATTTCACACTCGTTCACAAGCTGTGAAAACACTGTTCTCTTTTCCAGCTCATAACTATTCCAACACAAGTCACTCTCTGCCCAAGACAATCACACCCGTGGATGCAACCATGTTCAGTTTACGAGGCGTGGAGATAAGGTTCCTGGGCAAGGGTAACAGGACAAAGAGAGAGAAGGGGGAGGGGGGGAAGAGACAGCAAGAGTGAGCAAGAAAAACAAACAGCAGACAGAGAGAGATGGACAGAGAGAGAGAAACAGAAAAAGAGAGTTCACAGAGCTGGAGAGAGACATGGTGGAGCTCAGAGAGCTAGTCCACACAATGCAGACAGAACAAACCCACAAAACAGACCAGCACAACACCACCCCCCCAACAAGACCTGGAAGGCAACAGGTGGAGATGGACGTCAGAGATCCGGATGCTCTACGGACTGAGGTGGGAGAACCTGCAGGATGAGGTCAGAAAGCTGAGGTGTGACAGAAAGCAGGACACTCCCCCAGAAAAGCCAGCAGAACAGCCCACCTCAGACCAGAACCACAATGGGACAGACAACACAGGACCCACCAACCCAAGACTCCACTCCCTCCCAACAGCCCTCCTGTCAGCACCCCCGAACGCACTCCTGACAACACCCCTACACACACAAAAGCCAGAGATTGTGCTCTCATTGACTCAAATGGCAATTACATTCAAGAGGATAAACTTTTTCCCAAACACAAAGTGGCTAAACTCTGGTGCCCAAACACTAGGCATGCCCTGGAGCTCCCCAGCCACATCATAATTCACACAGGCACCCGAGTGGCGCTGCGGTCTAAGGCACTGGATCTCAGTGCTAGAGGCTTCACTACAGACCCTGGTTCGATTCCAGGCTGTATCACAAACATCTGTGATTGGGAGAGCACAATCGGCCCAGCGTCATCCGGGTTAGGGTTTGGCCGAGGTAGGCTGTCATTGTAAATAAGAATGTGTTCTTAACTGACTTGTCTAGTTACATTTTTAAAAATGACCCGAGGGCCCAGCAGGAAAGGGTGGCAACAGCACTCGTGGGAGTGATTAAAAAAGCTTCTTCCACTTTCTCCAACGCACAAGTGGTTATCTCCACCCTGCTACCACTAAAATACTTTCACCCTGCTACCATATAGCAAGTATTTCATAAGACTGTGCCTCAAAACCTAATGTATACCTGGCCCACCACTCCACCCTGGACTTGAAGCGCCTTTACGACCAGGTCCACCTCCACAATCACAACTTTTGCCAGGAAGGACATCCCCAGCAACTCACACAGGAGCAACATAGAAATGGACACCCCTCCCAGACCTGCAAGACCCCCTCCTGAAGGACCTGCACCAAGAGAACCCACGCCAAAAGGACCTACACCCAGACCACAGCTTCACCAGCCACACACCCAACCAGCTGAGACCACCCCAAACAAACTCTGAACACACCCTATATAGGCCCCCCCATATCAGACCTATGCCCCTTCTGCCCACCCCATGCCCCCCGCAGCAAGGACCTAAACATGACAGCAAGATGTATGCTCAGGCCGTGAGCAGAGCAACAGGCCCAACCTCCACTATTACATCCGCCCAAGCCCCATCCTGCAACGTAAGAGCTATGTATCAGATGCTCTGCTCACGTTACTGTGATGGTCCGGGCCTAAACCACACAAAAACAACACTAGACACTATGGAACACAAAGCCTTCTCATCCTGGAATATACAAGGTCTGAGGTCATCTGCCTTTGGCCTAAAGAGCAGGAACCCAGACTTCAAAGAAACTGGAAATACTGACATTGTCATCCTACAAGAAATATGGTATAGAGGAGACGGACCCACTCATTGCCCTCTAGGTTACAGAGATCTGGTAGTCCCATCTACCAATCTACCAGGTGTGAAACAGGGAAGAGACTCAGGCGGTATGCTAATTTGGTTTACAGCAGACCTAACCCCACTCTATTAGTCAAAAACAGGAACATTTTACATCTTGCTAGAAATTAATATGTGCTACCTATATCCCCCCAGTAGAATCCTCATACTTTAATGAAGACAGCTTCTCCATCCTAGAGAGGGAGATCAACCATTTCCAGGCTCAGGGACATGTACTAGTCTGTGGCGACCTACATGCTAGAATTGGACAAGAACCCGACATCCTCAGCACACAGGGGGACAAATACATACCTGGAGGTGACAGCATTCCCTCCCCCATATTCCCCCCTAGACACAACTATGACAACATAACCAACAAAAACAGGTCACAACTCCTGCAGCTCTGTCGGACGTTGTGTATGTACATAGTCAATGGTAGACTTCGAGGTGACTCCTATGGTAGGTACACCTGTAGCTCATCTCTTGGCAGTAGTACTGTAGACTACTCTGTGTACAACGTAAAACACCAAATAATGCATGCAGAGCAGAAATAGTCTGATACCTGCTAACTATCAAAATCCGGAAAAGAGCCGATCATTTCTACAACCACCTAAAAGAAAGCAATTCTCAAATCTTCCATAAGAAAGCCATCACCTACAGCGAAATGAACCCAAAGAAGAGCCCCATAAGCAAGCTGGTTCTGGGGCTCTTTTCACAAACACACCCCACAGAGCCCCAGGACAGCAACACAATTAGACCCAACCAAATCATGAGAAAACCAAAAGATAATTACTTGACACATTGGAAAGATTGACAAAAAAACTGAGCAAACTACAGTATAATGCCATTTGGCCCTAAACAGAGAGTACACAGCGGCAGAATACCTGACCACTGTGACTGATCCAAAATTAAGGACATCTTTGACTATGTACAGACTCAGTGAGCATAGCCTTGCTATTGAGAAAGCCTGTCTTCTCTTGAGGGCCAGGTCTGCCTATGTGCACACCTCCCACAAAATGAGGTGGAAACTGAGCTGCACTTCCTAACCTCCTGCCAAATGTATGACCATATGAGAGACACATATTTCCCTCAGATTACAGAGACACAAAGAATTTGAAAACAAATCCAATTTTGATAAACTCCCATATCCATTGGGTGAAATACCACAGCAGCAAGATTTGTGACCTGTTGACACAAGAAAAGGGCAACCAGTGAAGAACAAACACCATTGTAAATACAACCTATATTTATTTTCCCTTTTGTACATCATGACATTTGTAATGTCTTTATTCTTTTGGAAATGTTGTGAGTGTAATGTTTACTGTTACCGACAAACAGAGACCGGCCGGCAGACAGAGCGACCGAGAGACAGACAACGACAGAGACCGACAGACAGACGACAGACAGATAATAGGGATGAACAGGACTGATATAAAAAGGGAGGTTAGTGTGACACAGCAGACAGTAGAACCTCCCACCCAGGCAATGGGCCATGAGATTGGGTGTTGAGTTGTGTCCTCCTCACTAATCTGCTCTGATATACTGCTACAGAACATACTCAAAAGGCCATCCACACTAAGACGAGCTGTTTGAAGGGAATCAGTTTGAGCAAGGCGAGACACATAATAGCTAATCTTGATTACATAATGAGTAGTTATTTGGGATGCAAGGTAATTTGTAGATTAGTGATCAGTGAAGTTCGACTGCAATGTAGCCAAACACGTTCTGCTGTCCTTGGCTCATTGTGTGGTGTGTATGGGTTATTGTGTGGTGTGTATGGCTCATTGTGTGGTGTGTATGGGTTATTGTGTGTGTGTATGGCTCATTGTGTGGTGTGTATGGCTCATTGTGTGGTGTGTATGGCTCATTGTGTGGTGTGTATGGCTCATTGTGTGGTGTGTATGGCTCATTGTGTGGTGTGTATGGCTCATTGTGTGGTGTGTATGGCTCATTGTGTGGTGTGTATGGCTCATTGTGTGGTGTGTATGGCTCATTGTGTGGTGTGTATGGGTTATTGTGTGTGTGTATGGGTTATTGTGTGTGTGTATGGCTCATTGTGTGGTGTGTATGGCTCATTGTGTGTGTGTATGGCTCATTGTGTGATGTGTATGGGTTATTGTGTGTGTGTATGGCTCATTGTGTGGTGTGTATGGGTTATTGTGTGTGTGTATGGCTCATTGTGTGGTGTGTATGGGTTATTGTGTGTGTGTATGGCTCATTGTGTGGTGTGTATGGCTCATTGTGTGGTGTGTATGGGTTATTGTGTGGTGTGTATGGGTTATTGTGTGTGTGTATGGCTCATTGTGTGGTGTGTATGGGTTATTGTGTGGTGTGTATGGGTTATTGTGTGTGTGTATGGCTCATTGTGTGTGTGTATGGCTCATTGTGTGTGTGTATGGCTCATTGTGTGGTGTGTATGGCTCATTGTGTGTGTGTATGGCTCATTGTGTGGTGTGTATGGGTTATTGTGTGTGTGTATGGCTCATTGTGTGGTGTGTATGGGTTATTGTGTGTGTGTATGGCTCATTGTGTGGTGTGTATGGGTTATTGTGTGTGTGTATGGCTCATTGTGTGGTGTGTATGGCTCATTGTGTGGTGTGTATGGGTTATTGTGTGTGTGTATGGCTCATTGTGTGGTGTGTATGGGTTATTGTGTGTGTGTATGGCTCATTGTGTGTGTGTATGGCTCATTGTGTGGTGTGTATGGGTTATTGTGTGTGTGTATGGCTCATTGTGTGGTGTGTATGGGTCATTGTGTGTGTGTATGGCTCATTGTGTGGTGTGTATGGCTCATTGTGTGGTGTGTATGGCTCATTGTGTGGTGTGTATGGCTCATTGTGTGGTGTGTATGGCTCATTGTGTGGTGTGTATGGCTCATTGTGTGTGTGTATCGGTTATTGTGTGTGTGTATGGCTCATTGTGTGTGTGTGTATGGCTCATTGTGTGGTGTGTATGGGTTATTGTGTGTGTATGGCTCATTGTGTGGTGTGTATGGGTTATTGTGTGTGTGTGTATGGGTTATTGTGTGTGTGTATGGCTCATTGTGTGTGTGTGTGTATGGGTTATTGTGTGTGTATGGCTCATTGTGTGGTGTGTATGGGTTATTGTGTGGTGTGTATGGCTCATTGTGTGGTGTGTATGGCTCATTGTGTGGTGTGTATGGCTCATTGTGTGGTGTGTATGGCTCATTGTGTGGTGTGTATGGGTTATTGTGTGGTGTGTATGGCTCATTGTGTGGTGTGTATGGCTCATTGTGTGGTGTGTATGGGTTATTGTGTGGTGTGTATGGCTCATTGTGTGGTGTGTATGGGTTATTGTGTGGTGTGTATGGCTCATTGTGTGGTGTGTATGGCTCATTGTGTGGTGTGTATGGCTCATTGTGTGGTGTGTATGGGTTATTGTGTGGTGTGTATGGGTCATTGTGTGTGTGTATGGCTCATTGTGTGGTGTGTATGGGTTATTGTGTGTGTGTATGGGTTATTGTGTGTGTGTATGGCTCATTGTGTGGTGTGTATGGGTTATTGTGTGTGTGTATGGCTCATTGTGTGGTGTGTATGGGTTATTGTGTGTGTGTAAACATGAACATAAATCTCCTCTCCTGTTGATGGTGCTCATTCTGCAGCTGTATCATATTAATACTGAATGCCATTGCCGTGCAACGCTCATATAACATGCATTGGCTGTGTGTACTTGCTGTATGTGTGGTGTGTGTGCCCTTACTGGCACTAACCCTAGGTCAGTGAGCTGTTTTGTTACTGTGTTCATGCGTTCATGTGTGAGTGTGGTGTGTCTGTCCATGCGTCAATTTGTGTATGTGGCCTCAGTCTGCCTCTACCCCTAGGTCTGTCAGAGAACTGTTCCGTCTCTTTCTGACAGTGTGTGTGTGTGTGTCTTCGCTCCGTGGCAGTGTGTGTTGGTGACCGCCCACCCTGCCTCATCAGGCCAGAGACACAAAGGCAACAATCTGCAGGGCAGCCTAATGCTGCAGACAACAGGCTCGGTGCTAGGCTACTAGCATAATAATGTTGCTTTCACAAAGATTTGGGTGGAAAACGCACCAGCAACAAGCAGCTTTCTTCATCTCAATAAACAAGGTATAAATAGAACCCCCAACCTGGGGGAATTTTGATTATATTTGGAATTTTCATAAATTCATCACATTCCCTCTTGGACTCAATGAGATGAGGATCTGAGAATGACTCATTACTCAATTCTTATTTTCTTAATAGGATGAAAGGACAAAAAACATATATTAAAGACTTGTTCTGCTTTTGAAATGGCACCCTATTCCCTAGTATATAGCGCACTACTTTTGATTGGGGCTTGCATTTGAAATGGCACCCTATTCCCTGGTATATAGCGCACTACTTTTGATTGGGGCTTGCATTTGAAATGGCACCCTATTCCCTGGTATATAGCGCACTACTTTTGATTGGGGCTTGCATTTGAAATGGCATGCTATTTCCTGGTATATAGCGCACTACTTTTGATTGGGGCTTGCATTTGAAATGGCATGCTATTTCCTAGTATTATAGCACACTACTTTTGATTGGGGCTTGCATTTGAAATGGCACCCTATTCCCTGGTATATAGCGCACTACTTTTGATTGGGGCTTGCATTTGAAATGGCACCCTATTCCCTGGTATATAGCGCACTACTTTTGATTGGGGCTTGCATTTGAAATGGCATGCTATTTCCTGGTATATAGCGCACTACTTTTGATTGGGGCTTGCATTTGAAATGGCATGCTATTTCCTAGTATTATAGCACACTACTTTTGATTGGGGCTTGCATTTGAAATGGCACCCTATTCCCTGGTATATAGCGCACTACTTTTGATTGGGGCTTGCATTTGAAATGGCACCCTATTCTCTGGTATATAGCGCACTACTTTTGATTGGGGCTTGCATTTGAAATGGCATGCTATTTCCTGGTATATAGCGCACTACTTTTGATTGGGGCTTGCATTTGAAATGGCATGCTATTTCCTAGTATTATAGCACACTACTTTTGATTGGGGCTTGCATTTGAAATGGCATGCTATTCCCTGGTATATAGCGCACTACTTTTGATTGGGGCTTGCATTTGAAATGGCATGCTATTCCCTAGTATTATAGCGCACTACTTTTGATTGGGGCTTGCATTTGAAATGGCATGCTATTTCCTAGTATTATAGCGCACTACTTTTGATTGGGGCTTGCATTTGAAATGGCACCCTATTCCCTAGTATTATAGCGCACTACTTTTGATTGGGGCTTGCATTTGAAATGGCACCCTATTCCCTAGTATTATAGCGCACTACTTTTGATTGGGGCTTGCATTTGAAATGGCATGCTATTCCCTAGTATTATAGCGCACTACTTTTGATTAGGGCTTGCATTTGAAATGGCATGCTATTTCCTAGTATTATAGCGCACTACTTTTGATTGGGGCTTGCATTTGAAATGGCACCCTATTCCCTAGTATTATAGCGCACTACTTTTGATTGGGGCTTGCATTTGAAATGGCACCCTATTCCCTAGTATTATAGCGCACTACTTTTGATTGGGGCTTGCATTTGAAATGGCATGCTATTCCCTAGTATTATAGCGCACTACTTTTGATTGGGGCTTGCATTTGAAATGGCATGCTATTTCCTAGTATTATAGCGCACTACTTTTGATTGGGGCTTGCATTTGAAATGGCATGCTATTTCCTAGTTCACAACTCAAGACTACTTTTGACCAGACCCAGGTCCCTGGGTTTTTAGGGTTGTCCCACTCACCTAGTCTTCTTATTGAACTGGAGCCTCCAGCTGATCCCAGGCTGTTGGTTGACTGAAACGATGACAAGAGGTTTCAGACAAGGTCAATAGAGTACCACGAAACACAGCCCTTATTTTAAGTGTTTCTAAAATCCCCTAAGGGAAAAATGAATGGTGGAAAAACAATTGGAACCATTTCCCTGTTTGACCGCTAGGTTTTATGGGTATTATGACACCTCCACTGTGGGGCTCTATCAACACCGCACAAAACAGTCTGGTTACCAGTCTGTTTAGTGATCGTTCCACTCCTTAAAACTCCTGGTCATGCTAAACATTGTTTGGCAATGACAGAGTACAAGGAGAGGAATGTTTGAAAAACAGGTTATGGATTTCAGGCTATGCAAAAACTATACAGTGTACAACAGTACAGTACATCACAATACAACACAAATGCACTATCACTGTGCTTCTTTGAGTTGCTTATTCCTATTTAGGCAGTTCATCATTGAGTCCTCATTTGAGGATAGTGCCCATTTTCCATCCTAGCTGGGTTGTAGTATCTCAATAGTCTGTCCTTACTACTTACCATGTAGGAGGTGGCTGCTCTTCGTATCAGGTCCTCCTGGAGTAGCTGGATGTTGGCTGGGAGGGAGAGAGCCGTGGAGCCTAGCGTGCCAAGCCCGGAGGCCCCAACAGCGGGAAGCCCCAACCCGAGTCCCAGGCTCGGTTCTAGGACTCCCCTGCTGCTGCCTAGGGACCTGGAGGAGGACAGGGAGGCCAGGAGCTCTGTGTTGCGGAGGGACCCGAGAGGCTCCATACAGGCCTGGTTGGCCAGCTTGGTGATGCCACGCGCCTCGCTTTTCCTGATCACCTCCGGCCACTTGCCTGGGGAGTCCACATTGATGCCTCGCAAACGAGAGCCTTGAGGAGGAGAGGAGGGGCTAGCAGGAGGAGGAGGGGCGAGAAGAGTGGTGGGGTGGGAGGAGGAGTGGAGATTGGGTCGTAGGGGTGACGTTGCTGAGCCGGAAAACTCAAAGGGTTGTGGTAGTCTTGGTCTACTTGAGGGGGAGGATGATGAGGAAGGAGAGTCGGGAATATGATGAAGGGTGTTGCCAAGTAAAGGTGTCCTCTCCCCTTTCCAGGCTAGCCTATCAGAACCAGCCATTGCCCAGTTGTTTAAAGAGTTCATCCCCACAGCTTGGGAGAGCAGAGAGGGGGAGGAAGGGAGCTGGAGCTCTGCTCCAACCCCCAGGGCTCCTAGCCCATCCAACCCACCCAGATCCATCTCTGGCTGGGAAGAGATATCCAGGCTGAGGGGATCTGAGAGCAGGTCACCTCCGTATAAAGCTCTAGGCGGTGTGGGCTCCAGCAGGCCCACCGCCTCCTCCAGCAACCCCAGGCCCAGTGCCTCTCTTCTGGGGTCAGGCAGCTCCGTGGCCCCACCAACCTGACCCCTGCTGGAGAGCACGGGGAGCTGCGGGTACACACAGTCCCTCATGAGCCTGGTGCTGCCGATCTCTAACCGGGACACTTTGGGAGGGGGTCTGATCGACTTGGGGATGGACTCCCATGGCTCCTCCTCCTGGAGCATGTAACAGGACGAGGAAGAGAAATAGGGCAGAGCTCGGCCGCTGCTTGACAGGTGGGTGGAGGCGGAGGCAGCAGCGGGAGGGGAGGGAGTTGTGGATCCCTGGTCCCTGATTGGAGGTAAGTGTGAGGCGGAATGATGGGATTGGTTGATCTCGGGCAGGACGCGGAAGAGGCGGTGGTGTCGGGGTCCAGAGGGGTCCAGAGAGCTGCTGCAGGGCCGGGGACCGACGGGGGGAAGAGGTTCTAACTTGGCAGACTTCTTAGGCTGGGGGGTGGAGACAGAAAGAGTCATACAGTGTGTTTGAGGGCTTCAATTTGAGCAAGGCGAGGAAGAGAATCACTCATTTTGATTAGATAAATGAGTAGTTACTTAAGATGCAAGTTTATTGGTAAATCATTGAGTCACACATTGAGGCATTGTCACAAGTGGGCTTGCATTTTGAAGTTTTAGGTTTATGATGCTGTTAGGCACTTTGCCAATAAAATGCTTTGGACAATAAAGATGTATTTTTACTTCCTTGCTAACCGTGTTAATGGCTAGAAATGAATTATATCCTATGGAAAGAATTAGGAAGTCAAATCTGTCTACCTTCTTGTTGATGTTCATGTCCTCCATCTTGGCTTTGAGCAGCTTCATCTTGTTCATGGTGATACAGTTTTCCAGGGTTGGCTGGACCAAAGGCAAGCCCTCACTGTCGTTGTCCTCCTCCTCAGAGAACATGTTGTACACCGAGCCACCACTGGAACACACACACACAGACATATAAACAAAGATCACACATGGACAGGCTTTTTACGAGGGAGAGATCAACAGCTCGACACAATCAGAATAACAGACATCCTGTTCTAAACTGTCCTGTCCTAAACTGCTTCAGTTCAGAATGATGACACACGTTCACCCATGCTGACCTTGACCAGTGATCTATTGAGGAAGAATATAAACCTGGTCTATTTTATAGACTCTCTATGTGTATGGGAACTACATGACATGACCAAAAGTATGTGGACACCTGCTCATCGAACATCCCATTCCAAAATCATGGGTACTGATAAGAAGTTGGACCCCCCCTTTGCTGCTAACTAACAGCCTCCACTATTTTGGGAAGGCTTTCCCCTAGATGTTGGAACATTGCTGCAGAGACTCGCTTCCATTCAGCCACCAGAGCCTTAGTGAGGTTGGGCGATAAGGCCTGGCTCTCAGTCAGCGTTACAATTCATTCCAAAGGTGATCGATGGGGTTAAGGCCAGGGCTCTGTGCAGGTCAGTCAAGTTCGTCCACATCAATCTCAATGAAACATTTCTGTATGGATCTCACTTTGTACACAGTTGCATTGTCATGATGAAACAGGAAAGGTTCTTCCCCAACCTGTTCACACAAAGTTGAAGCACAGAATTAGCACAGAATTAGAATGTCATTGTATGCCATAGCTTGAAGACTTGCCTTCACTGGAACTAAGGGGCCTAGCTCGAACCATGAAAAACAGCACCCGACCACTATTCCTCCTCTACTGAACTTCACAGTTGGCACAATGCATTCAAGGCAGGTAGTGTTCTCGTCATCAGCCAACCCCAGATTCGTCCGTCTGACTGCCAGATTGTGAAGCGTGATTCATCACTCCAGAGAATGTGTTTCCACTGCTCCAGAGTGCAATGGCAGTGAGCTTTGCACCACTCCAGCCGACACTTGGCATTGCGCATGGTGATCTTTGGCTAGTGTGCGGCTGCTCGGCCATGGAAACCCATTTCATGAAGCTCCCAACGAACAGTTCTTGTGCTGACGTTTCTTCCAAAGGCAATTTGTAACTCGGTAGGGAGTGTTGCAACCGAGGACATCATTTTTTTGTTACGTGCTACGCACTTCAGCACTCGGCGGCCCCGTTCTGTGAGCTTGTGTGGCCTACCACTTCACGGTAGAGCCACCGTTGCTCCTAAACATTTCCACTTCACAATAACAGCACTTACAGATTAGCGGGGGAGAAATTTGACAAACTCCCTTGTTGGAAAGGTGGCATCCTATGACAGTGCCACATTGAAATCCACTGATCTCTTCAGTACAGGCCATTCTACTGCTAATGTTTGTCTATGGAGATTGCATGGCGGTGTGCTCGATTTTATACACCCGTGTGGCTGAAATAGCATAATAGGGTCATTTGAATGGGGTGTCCACATACTTTTGTGTGTATGTATATATGTGTATAGTGTGTCATTTTGCCACCTACCCAAATAAAGCGCACTGATCTAAAATGTGTACAGTGTCTGAGTGGAAAGTGCTTTAAAAACAATGTAGTTGAATTGGGACTGGAACATTTTTATTGCACTTCGAAGTGCACTTATCTGGAGTGGCCTGTATTAACCTGAATGATTCTGAGACAGGGGTCAGAGTTCCGTCCCCTCGGTCGACGACCCGGAAGAAGTTGAGCTGGTCTCCCTCTCGGTACACCAGGAAGGTGACCTGCTTGTTGCTAGGCATACTCTTCTCCCAGCCCTCCTCCCTGCCTCCCTCCATCAGCTCTGCCATATCCTTCAATGGGTCCTCCACAGACACTGAGGGAGAGAGAAACCGGTCAGTCAATCAATCAACAACCAAGTCTTTCATGGACACTGTACAAGAGAGAGAATCAACCAATCACTGAGTCCTTCATAGACATGAGGGTGAGAGACTGTTTGGACAGGGTTCATCTCAACATGTTGCTACAGAGGTTACAGGACTAAAACGGCCACAAATAGGTGAATTTAATCTGTGTGAATACTTATGGGTGTACAGCAGTGAACGCCGAGAAATCCAAACCCATCTCAACATACCTCTCCTGGTGTTGATGGGTCCTCCTCTCATGGCCAGGACCAGCTTCAGTGTACAGCCCTCAGCAATACTGCAGACACACAAGATAAATGTCAGCAATGATGGTTGGTAGAAACTGTCCCAAGTCCTTTGGAAGGTTAAGCTACCATCGTATTGCTTTGCCTTACAGCTAGCTGGATCGTTCATGCATGGGTCATGTTCATTACTACACGCAGCGGGAAAAAAACAATGACTCCCCGTTTTCAGTTTGGTGCCTAATGAACACGACCCTGGAAACACAGACCAGGCAAACGATAATCATTCTGGAACAAACATCCTTCCTCCGTCAGTCTGCGCTCCAGATGAACTTATGCACATGTCTGGGAATTCTGCTGGAATTCTAGCAGAACGTCAGTTCTATGCAAATCCAACCCCTCGCACCCTCCATTTCTAAGACTTCAAAGGATGTTTTGTTGATCCTCAGACCTAACTAAATCTCACCGGGGACCGATCATGTGGAAAATTAAGTGACAAGCGTTCATGACGCAACCACCATCTGCAACCTGTAGACCGTGTCTGGGTATCTAATAAAACTGAGGACTCACTACTGGGATAGGCTAGCTCTCCAAACACATTCAATACGTGACTGTCTGTCTTATATCTATCAACCAAAGATGTAGATTTAGCTAAGGGTTCGGGGGAAATAATGTATTTACTACAAGGGGAATTACTTTCTAAGCAAATAGCCCTCTACAAGTTACCCACTACACTCATTTCAATTAAACATAAATTCCAAGATCAAAGTCGATGGTTCATTTACAGGGCATTGCTGTATATGAAAATGGGTTCCCATTCCCATCACAACCCATTCAACAATTTTTTTTTTAAACAGTTGTGAACAGGGTCGTGTTCATTACGGCACGGAGCAAGAAACATTTTAACATGCTTTGCAACGGAAAACAAAAATGAACGATTCAGTCAGTTTGGTTCAAAATGAACAACATTGGTAAACTCACCTGTAGTCATGCAGACAGTATTCATCCTCCAGCTCCAAGTTGTTCCAGATCAGGTGTTGCTGGGCAACGGGGATACCTGCAGAGATTTAAATACATTTACATACACAGCCCTGATTGGCGAATAGGATCGTCTAGACCAGGGCTATTCAACTGGCGGCCCACAGGCCAGATCCGGCCTGTTTATCAATTTAGAATGGCGCTTTGATCAATTCTGAACATTTACACATCAGCAAAAAAATCCCTGCAAAAATCCAATGTTCAGTGCCAACAGGAGCCCACGTTCAATATTTTCCAATGGGAGAATCTGCTTTCCTGTAGTCCTGCCCATTAAGTGCTGTCAATCAATACCACCTAACATAACAGTTACAGACAATCAATCATAGCTGCTAACAGTGGTACAGGGTCTGTCCGCCCACCTATCGGCACTTCCACCGCAGATGAGATCACTACGCTGCCTGATACACAGAGCGTGCTTTGTGCTTAACTCAGAGGCAAGCTAAAAAACAACATGGACTCCGTTATGGCCATTATAAACTTTATTTGATCAGCCTGCAATATTCCTTGTTTCGTAGTCTGCTGAGCATCATGATCTACTTTTACATAATGATGTTCAGTGGCTAAGCAAGGGTAATAATGCACTCAAGAGAGCAGCCTGTGTGAGCTTAGGGAGGAGATGGCTTTCTTGTGTTGGCAATCACAGAGAAGAGCAACTAACACATAACTAGCGAAATTGGGTGAGGAGTTCGTATCAGAGGTTTGTTTTTTGGAGTCATCTTCAATCAATTGAATGGACTTCATTTAGGACCACAGGGGAGCGATAAAAACAGTGACATAATTGAAAAACAGACATCTTTTCAAAATAAGTTACTTTCTCCAGGGATTTGAGCCCAAACAAAACCCCCCATTGCGCAACAATAGTCATCAGTACAGATCACTCACTCCCGTGATGTCAGAGTTTTTACATAAACTGAACGCGAACTTTGCAACTATATTTGATGAGTTTAAGTCCCCGGAGGTGCTGCAGTTGATTATAGGGATTCGTTCTCAACAGATATGCCATGCATAAAAAAGGTTTCTATATGTAAAGAAAAAACAACAAAGAAATAGAAACAGAATGTGATGCTGGTCAACAGATGCCCTGCATAAAAAGTGTCCCATTTGTAAATAAAAACAAAATATGAAGCTTTGCATGTAAAACGGACAGGAAAGTAAAGTGAAACAAAAATATAAATGCAACATTTTCAAAGATTTTACTGCGTTTCAGTTCATACAAAGAAATCAGTCAATTTAAATAAATAAGGGCTGACTATGGATTTCACATGACTAGGAATAGAAATATGGATCTGTTGGTCAGATACCTTAAAGATGGAGCGGAAGTTTCAACACAGCACCCCCTATCAGTCATCTAGTGTGTATATATAAATCATTGGTTCCAATCCCCGAGCTAACAAGGTGAAAATCTGTCGATGTGCCCTTGAGCAAGGCACTTAACCCTAATTAATCCTGTAAAACGCTCTGGATAAGAGCATCTGCTAAATGACAAAAATTCACAAAGTAGGAGTGCTAATCTAGAATCAGCCCCCCCCCCAATCTATATAATATTATTCATTATAACCTAAAAAGGCAAAACTGACCTCATACTCTGAGACGCTTTATGAATACAGGCTCAGATGTGTGGTTTGCAGGGGAAACACATTTTCTGCTTATTTGTTGAGAGGTTAGTTTCAGACAGATAGTCGAAGTTCCGCTCCAGCAGACAGCCAGGCTCGGTGAAACTCTGCCCAGCAGAAACACAATCACCACTATTACAGACCAGGAAGAGGACTCATACCCCCTACAGGACATAGCATGCTACAACACACCGATGCAGGGCAAAATGCAAACTACACTCTGAAGACCATGATACAATTTATCTTTATTTAACTAGGCAAGTCAGTTAAGAACAAATTCTTATTTACACTGACGGCCAAACCCGGACGACGCTGTGTCAATTGTGCGCTGCCCTATGGGACTCCCAATCACGTCCGGTTGTGATACAGACTGCATTCGAACCAGGGTGTCAGTAGTGACACCTCTAGCACTGAGATGCAGTGCCTTAGACAGCTGTGCGATTCGGGAGCCGCTATATATGGTCATTCACATTAACAGAACATGCAAGTCCAGGATGCAACGATGTGCGCTCCTTCTTAACAAATTCTGATGTGCACTTTGGACTTGTTAGAAAAACTGTTCACATATACTTTTCCTCAGCCATCAAGACAAGTAGCGCACAGCAAAATCACTTGCCTGTCAATCTACTATAGTAGAAAAGTTTAGGCTACCTATTCTATTAGTCAATTTGTTGAGAAACAAATAGCCTACTCCAAGCAGACTCTGGGACAGTTGTGGAAGTCAGACGATAGACCCCCCCCAAAAAATAAATAAAAATAAAGAAGCATTGAGTCTGATGCAACAGAACGTTCAGTATAAAATGTTGGTTAACTATTATTTCTTCAAATTATAAATGCAGCAAAAGCACACAAGGCAGTGGGCTACGCGTGAATGTTCGTTCCATAATGCAATTAGCAGGAAAACGCCATTGTCAAAAGGGCACTGAACATAAAAGCGGTTTCATGTGACAAGAAAATATCTGAGAGAAATTTTGAAAAACAGGAGCTCTAATAGGCTACTTTGAAGCAAGGTAAGACATACCTCATTTTATGTATTAAAACTTTCAGGTTTCAAACAAAGTACGGTACCAGTCAAAAGTTTGGACACACCTACTCATTCATGGGTTTTTCTTTATTTTTACAATTTTCTACATTGTAGAATAATAGAAGACATCAAAACTATGAAATAACACATGGAATCATGTAATAACACCCCCCCCCCAAAAAAATATTTGAGATTCTTCAAATTAGCCATCTTTTGCCCTGATGACAGCTTTGCACACTCTTGGCATTCTCTCAACCAGCTTCATGAGGTAGACACCTGGAATGCATTTCAATTAACAGGTGTGCTTTGTAAAAAGTTAATTTGTGGAATTTCTTTCCTTCTTAATGCGTTTGAGCCAATCAGTTGTGTTGTGACATGGTAGGGGTGGTATACAGAAGACAGCCCTATTTGGTAAAAGACCAAGTCCATATTATGGCAAGAACAGGTCAAATAAGCAAAGAGAAACAACAGTCCATCATTACTAAGACATGAAAGTCAGTTAATCCGGAAAATGTCAAGAACTTTTAAAGTTTCTACAAGTGCAGTCGCAAAAACCATCAAGCAATATGATGAAAATGGCTCTCATGAGGACCGCCACAGGAAAGGAAGACCCAGAGTTACCTCTGCTGCAGAGCATACGTTCATTAGAGTTACCAGCCCCAGAAATAAATAAATGCTTCACAGAGTTCAAGTAACAGACACGTCAACTGTTCAGAGGAGACTGGGTGAAATCAGGCCTTCATGGTCGAATTGCTGCAAAGAAACCACTACTAAAAGGACACCAATAAGAAGAGACTTGCTTGGGCCAAGAAACTCAAGCAATGGACATTAAACCGGTGGAAAATGAGTCCTTTGGCAAATTTGAGATTTTTGGTTCCAACCGCTGTGTCGTTGAGATGCAGAGTAGATGAAAGGATGATCTACGCATGTGTGGTTCCCACCATGAAGCATGGAGGAGGTGGTGTGATGGTGCTTTGCTGGTGACACGATCTGTGATTTATTTAGAATTCAAGAAACACTTAACCAGCATGGCTACCACAGCATTCTCTATATAAGGTACCGCAGTTGACAGTGCATGTCAGAGCAAAAACCAAGCCATGAGGTCGAAGGAATTGTCCGTAGAGCTCCGAGACAGGATTGTGCCGAGGCACAGATAAGGGGAAGGGTAGCAAAAAAATGGAGTTTGCCAAAAGGCCCCTAAAAGGAGAAACAAGATTCTCTGGTCTGATGAAACCAAGATTGAACTCTTTAGACTGAATGCCAAGTGTCACGTCTGGAGGAAACCTTCCACCATCCCTACGGTGAAGCATGGTGGCAGAATCATGCTGTGGGGTTGTTTTACAACGGCAGGGACTGGGAGACTAGTCAGTATCGAGAGAAAGATGAATGGAGCAAAGTACAGAGAGATCCTTGATGAACCTGCTCCAGAGTGCTCAGGAACTCAGACTGGGGCGAAGCTTCACCTTCCAACAGAACAACGACCCTAAACACATAACCAAGACAGGGCAGGAGTGGCTTTGGGAAGAGTTTCTGCATGTCTTTGAGTGGCCCAGCCAGAGCCCGAGCCCGAAACCGATCAAACATCTCTGGAGAGACCTGAAAATAGCTGTGCAGCGATCCTCCCCATCCAACCTGACAGAGCTTGAGAGGATCTGCAGAGAAGAATGGGAGAAACTCCCCAAATACAGGTGTGCCAAGCTTGTAGCGTCATACCCAAGAAGACTCAAGGCTGTATTTGCTGCCAAAGGTGCTTCAACAAAATACTGAGTAAAGGGTCTGAATACTAGTTTTTTACTAGGCATTTAGCTCGTCTGGTAGGCTTGCGTCACTGGGCAGCTCACGGCTGTGCTTCCCTTTGTCGTCTGCAATAGTTGCCCTGCCACATCCGACGAGCGTCGGAGCCAGTGTAGTACGATTCAATCTTAATCCTGTGTTGACGCTTTGCCTGTTTGATGCTTCGTCTGAGGGCATAGCGGGATTTCTTAAAAGCTTCCAGGTTAGAGTCCCGCTCCTTGAAAGCGGCAGCTCTAGCCTTTAGCTCAGGGCGGATATTGCCTGTAGTCCATGGCTTCTGGTTGAGGTATGTACGTACAGTCACTGTGGGGACGACGTAATCAACACACTTATTGATGAAGCCAGTAACTGGTACTCCTCAATGCCATTGGAAGAATCCCGGAACATATTCCAGTCTGTGCTATAAAAACAGTCCTGTAGCTTAGCGTCATCTGACCACTTTCTTATTGACTGAGTCACTGGTGCTTCCTGTTTTAATTTTTGCTTGTAAGTAGGAGTCTGGAGGATAGAATTATGGTCAGATTTGCCAAATGGAGGGCGAGGGAGAGCTTTGTACACGTCTCTGTGTGTGGAGTAAAGGTGGTCTAGAGTTTTTTCCCCCTCTGGTTGCACATGGAACATGCTGGTAGAAATTTAAGTTTCCCTGCATTAAAGTTCCCGGCTACTAGGAGCGCCGCCTCTGGATGAGCGTTTTCCTGTTTGCTTATGGCCTTTTACAGCTCATTGAGTTTGGACTTAGTGCTAGCATCGGTTTGTGGTGGTAAATAGTCAGCTACAAAATTTTTTGATGAAACACTCCTGGTAAATAGTGTGGTCTATAGTTTATCATGAGATACTCTACCTCAGGCGAACAAAACCTTGAGACTTCATTAATATTAGATTTCGTGCACCAGCTGTTGTTTACAAACATACACAGACTGCCACCCCTTGTCTTACCGGAGGCAGCTGTCCTATCTTGCCGATGCAGCGTAAACCCTGCCAGCTGTATGTTATCCATGTTGTCGTTCAGCCACGACTTGGTGTAACATAAGATATTACAGCTTTTAATGTCCCGTTGGTAGGATATGTGATCGTAGCTCGTCTATTTTGTTATCCAATGAGTACGTTGGCTAATAGGACTGATGGTAGAGGCAGATGACCCAGTCGCCGTCAGATCCTTACAAGGCACCCCGACCTACATCCCCGATATCTCTGTCTCTTTCTCATGCGAATGACTGGGATGTTGGCCATGTCAGGTGTTTGAAGTAAATCCTTTGCGTCCGACTCGTTAAAGAAAAAAATCTTTGTCCAGTACGAGGTGAGTAATTGCTGTCCTGATATCCAGAAGCTATTTTCGGTCATAATAGATTGGAGCAGAAACATGATGTACAAAATAAGTTACAAATAATGCAAAAACACACACACAATAGCACAATTGGTTAAGAGCCCGTAAAACGGCAGCCATCTCCTCCAGCGCCAATCAGTCATTCAGAAACATAGGATATTAAAGTTCTTCAGATCACATTGTTAGGATAGACTTGAACGGAGTTCGTCCAGTTTATCCTCCAGTGATTGCACGTTCGACAATAGAACGATCAGGTATTCTGCACGAGTGTCGAGATTTGGGCCTGGTCCATGATTAGCAATATGTCCTTCGCCGCCGACTCATTGAAGTATAAATCCTCATCCAAATCAAGGTTAGTGATCGCTGTTCTGATGTCCAGAAGCTCTTTTTGGTCATAGGAAACAATGGCAGAAACATTATTTACCGAAAAAGTTAAGATCAGCTAAAAAAAAAAAAATACAAAAACACAAAATGCCACAATTCTTCAGGAGACCGTAAAAAGGCTGCTATTCCCTGCAGCGCCATTCTGTAACACAGCTCTGTATGGGTTTTGACTGACAGCCGTTCTGAACTTGAGCACCACATGCGACAAGAAGTTGCCCCCATCCCTCCCAGTAATTAGGCAACTTTTGCAAATGCTTTGTCTGAGTGAAGGAAATGCTGTAAATTATAATAAATACCACTGATGTCATGTCACACAAGCAAGCCATCAATATACAGAATTATATATTTTTAAACCTGCATATTTAGTTAAAAGAAATTCATGTTAGCAGGCAATATTAAACTAGGGAAATTGTGTCACTTCTCTTGCGTTCATTGTACACAGAGTCAGGGTATATGCAACAGTTTGGGCCGCCTGGCTCATTGCGAACTAATTTGCCAGAATTTTACATAATTATGACATAACATTGAAGGTTGTACAATGTAACAGCAATGTAGACTTATGGATGCCACCCGTTAGATAAAATACGGAACTGTTCCGTATTTCACTGAAAGAATAAACGTGTTTTTGAAATGACAGTTTCCGGATTTGACCATATTAATGACCTACGGCTCATATTTCTGTGTGTTATTAAAATTAAGTCTATGATTTGATAGAGCAGTCTGAGCGGTGGTAGGCAGCAGCAGGCTCGTAAGCATTCATTCAAACAGCACTTTACTGCATTTGCCAGCAGCTCTTCGCAATGCTTCAAGCATTGCACGGTGTATGACTTCAAGCCTATCAACTCCCGAGATTAGGCTGGCAATACTAAAGTACCTATTAGAACATCCAATAGTCAAAAGGAATATGAAATACAAATGGTATAGAGAGAAATAGTCCTATAATAACTACAACCTAAAACTTCTTACCGGGGAATATTGAAGACTCATGTTAAAAGGAACCACCAGCTTTCATATGTTCTCAGTTTCTGAGCAAGGAACTTAAACGGTAGCTTTTTTTACATGGCACATATTGCACTTTACTTTCTTCTCCAACACTTTGTTTTTGCATTATTTAAACCAAATTGAACATGTTTCATTATTTATTTGAGACTAAATTGATTTTATTGATGTATTATATTAAGTTAAAATAAAAGTGTTCATTGTTCATTCAGTATTGTTGTAATTGTCATTATTACAAATATATATATATATATATATATATGAAAAAATATTTAAAAATCGTCCGATTAATCGGTATCGGCTTTTTTGGTCCTCCAATAAATTGGCATCGGCGTTGAAAAATCATAAATCGGTCAATCTCTAATAAATATATATATATTTCAATTTAGCCCTATCAATATAGGCCAATTCCCACAAGCGTAACATTTTTTTATTTTATTTTATTTTATTTCACCTTTATTTAACCAGGTAGGCAAGTTGAGAACACGTTCTCATTTACAATTGCGACCTGGCCAAGATAAAGCAAAGCAGTTCGACACATACAACAACACATAGTTACACATGGAGTAAAACAAACATACAGTCAATAATACAGTGAAAAATAAGTCTATATACAATGTGAGCAAGTGAGGTGAGATAAGGGAGGTGAAGGCAAACAAAATATATATGTAAATAAATAAAAATATAAAAAAGGCCATGGTGGCGAAGTAAATACAATATAGCAAGTAAAAACACTGGAATGGTTGGTTTGCAGTGGAAGAATGTGCAAAGTAGAGATAGAAATAATGGGGTGCAAAGAAGCAAAATAAATAAATAAATACAGTAGGTAAAGAGGTAGTTGTTTGGGCTAAATTATAGATGGGCTATGTACAGGTGCAGTAATCTATGAGCTGCTCTGACAGCTGGTGCTTAAAGCTAGTGAGGGAGATAAGTGTTTCCAGTTTCAGAGATTTTTGTAGTTCGTTCCAGTCATTGGCAGCAGAGAACTGGAAGGAGAGGCGGCCAAAGGAAGAATTGGTTTTGGGGGTGACCAGAGAGATATACCTGCTGGAGCGCGTGCTACAGGTAGGTGCTGCTATGGTGACCAGCGAGCTGAGATAAGGGGGGACTTTACCTAGCAGGGTCTTGTAGATGACCTGGAGCCAGTGGGTTTGGCGACGAATATGAAGCGAGGGCCAGCCAACGAGAGTGTACAGGTCGCAGTGGTGGGTAGTATATGGGGCTTTGGTGACAAAACGGATGGCACTGTGATAGACTGCATCCAATTTATTGAGTAGGGTTTTGGAGGCTATTTTGTAAATGACATCACCGAAGTCGAGGATTGGTAGGATGGTCAGTTTTACAAGGGTATGTTTGGCAGCATGAGTGAAGGATGCTTTGTTGCGGAATAGGAAGCCAATTCTAGATTTAACTTTGGATTGGAGATGTTTGATGTGAGTCTGGAAGGAGAGTTGACAGTCTAACCAGACACCTAGGTATTTGTAGTTGTCCACATATTCTAAGTCAGAGCCGTCCAGAGTAGTGATGTTGGAAAGGCGGGCAGGTGCAGGCAGGGATCGTTTGAAGAGCATGCATTTAGTTTTACTTGTATTTAAGAGCAATTGGAGGCCACGGAAGGAGAGTTGTATGGCATTGAATCTCGCCTGGAGGGTTGTTAACAGTGTCAAAAGAAGGGCCAGAAGTATACAGAATAGTGTCGTCTGCGTAGAGGTGGATCAGAGACTCACCAGCAGCAAGAGCGACATCATTGATGTATACAGAGAAGAGAGTCGGTCCAAGAATTGAACCCTGTGGCACCCCCATAGAGACCGCCAGAGGCCCGGACAACAGACCCTCCGATTTGACACACTGAACTCGATCAGAGAAGTAGTTGGTGAACCAGGCGAGGCAATCATTTGAGAAACCAAGGCTGTCGAGTCTGCCGATGAGGATGTGGTGATTGACAGAGTCAAAAGCCTTGGCCAGGTCAATGAATACGGCTGCACAGTATTGTTTCTTATCGATGGCGGTTAAGATATCGTTTAGGACCTTGAGCGTGGCTGAGGTGCACCCATGACCAGCTCTGAAACCAGATTGCATAGCGGAGAAGGTATGGTGGGATTCGAAATGGTCGGTAATCTGTTTGTTGACTTGGCTTTCGAAGACCTTAGAAAGGCAAGGTAGGGTAGATATAGGTCTGTAGCTGTTTGGGTCAAGAGCGTCCCCCCCTTTGAAGAGGGGGATGACCGCAGCTGCTTTCCAATCTTTGGGAATCTCAGACGACACGAAAGAGAGGTTGAAAAGGCTAGTAATAGGGGTGGCAACAATTTCAGCAGATAGTTTTAGAAAGAAAGGGTCCAGATTATCTAGTCCGGCTGATTTGTAAGGGTCCAGATTTTGCAGCTCTTTCAGAACATCAGCTGACTGTATTTGGGAGAAAGAGAAATGGGGAAGGCTTGGGCGAGTAGCTGAGGGGAGGGCAGTGCTGTTGACCGGGGTAGGGGTAGCCAGGTGGAAAGCATGGCCAGCTGTAGAAAAATGCTTATTGAAATTCTCAATTATAGTGGATTTGTCGGTGGTGACAGTGTTTCCTATCTTCAGTGCAGTTGGAAGCTGGGAGGAGGTGTTCTTATTCTCCATGGACTTTACAGTGTCCCAGAACTTTTTTGAGTTTGTGTTGCAGGAAGCAAATTTCTGCTTGAAAAAGCTAGCCTTGGCTTTTCTAACTGCCTGTGTATATTGGTTTCTAGCTTCCCTGAAAAGTTGCATATCACGGGGGCTGTTCGATGCTAATGCAGAACGCCATAGGATGTTTTTGTGTTGGTTAAGGGCAGTCAGGTCTGGAGAGAACCAAGGGCTATATCTGTTCCTGGTTCTAAATTTCTTGAATGGGGCATGCTTATTTAAGATGGTGAGGAAGGCATTTTTTTTAAATAACCAGGCATCCTCTACTGATGGGATGAGATCAATATCCTTCCAGGATACCCCGGCCAGGTCGATTAGAAAGGCCTGCTCGCTGAAGTGTTTCAGGGAGCGTTTGACAGTGATGAGTGGAGGTCGTTTGACCGCTGACCCATTACGGATGCAGGCAATGAGGCAGTGATCGCTGAGATCTTGGTTGAAAACAGCAGAGGTGTATTTGGAGGGCAAGTTGGTTAGGATGATATCTATGAGGGTACCCGTGTTTACGGATTTGGGGTGGTACCTGGTAGGTTCATTGATAATTTGTGTGAGATTGAGGGCATCAAGCTTAGTTTGTAGGATGGCTGGGGTGTTAAGCATGTTCCAATTTAGGTCGCCTAGCAGCACGAGCTCTGAAGATAGATGGGGGGCAATCAGTTCACATATGGTGTCCAGAGCACAGCTGGGGGCAGAGGGTGGTCTATAGCAGGAGGCAACGGTGAGAGACTTGTTTTTAGAGAGGTGGATTTTTAAAAGTAGAAGTTCAAATTGTTTGGGAACAGACCTGGATAGTAAAACAGAACTCTGCAGGCAATCTTTGCAGTAGATTGCAACACCGCCCCCTTTGGCCGTTCTATCTTGTCTGAAAATCTTGTAGTTAGGGATGAAAATGTGAGAATTTTTGGTGGTCTTCCTAAGCCAGGATTCAGACACGGCTAAAACATCCGGGTTGGCAGAGTGTGCTAAAGCAGTGAATAAAACAAACTTAGGGAGGAGGCTTCTAATGTTAACATGCATGAAACCAAGGCTATTACGGTTACAGAAGTCATCAAAAGAGAGCGCCTGGGGAATAGGAGTGGAGCTAGGTACTGCAGGGCCTGGATTCACCTCTACATCACCAGAGGAACAGAGGAGGAGTAGGATAAGGGTACGGCTAAAAGCTATGAGAATTGGTCGTCTAGAACGTCTAGAACAGAGAGTAAAAGGACGTTTCTGGGGGCGATAAAATAGCTTCAAGGAATAATGTACAGACAAAGGTATGGTAGGATGTGAATACAGTGGAGGTAAACCTAGGTATTGAGTGATGATGAGAGAGATATTGTCTCTAGAAACATCATTGAAACCAGGTGATGTCATCGCATATGTGGGTGGTGGAACTGAAAGGTTGGATATGGTATAGTGAGCAGGGCTAGAGGCTCTACAGTGAAATAAGCCAATAAACACTAACCAGAACAGCAATGGACAAGGCATATTGACATTAAGGAGAGGCATGCTTAATCGAGTGATCATAAGGGTCCAGTGAGTAGAGGTTGGTTGGGGTCACGGCGATCCAGACAGCTGGCCGGGTAGCTGGCTATCAGTAGCAAGATAGCATAGGATGGAGGTCTATTTTTAGTCACCTCGTGCGTTTCCGTTGGTAGATTAGTGGGGTTCCGTGTGGTAGAGGGGATCAATCCAATTGGCAAAATAGATATAGTTATAGTGACCCAAGAAAAAGTGTCCGATATACTTATTCAGATAGCAGCCGATAAGACAGCTAACGATTAGCGGGCCCCAGATGAGCGTTCAGGTAACGTCGCGACGGAGGTGCCAGTTGGATAACTCCCTCGGGCAGATAACGTCGGTAGTCAGTCGTGAAGGCCCGGTGGGGCTCCGCATTTGTAGTAAAACAGGTCCGGATAGGTGATTGTAGCCCAGGAATGGCTGATGGAACTCTTCAGCTGGCTAGCGCCGGAATAATTTAAGTTTGCTCCGGGATCGACGTAAGCCAATAGACACACGGTTTGCAGCTAGCTAGCTGCGAAATCAAGGTGTAAATGTCCAGAGCTTGCGGTTGAAATCCGGGGATATTGAGAAAAATAGGTCCGGTATGTTCTGGTCTGAGTCGCGTTGTACAAAAGTGCCGATAGATTATCGAGCTAAAGGAATAGCTGATGACCACAAAATGTGGTTAGCTGAAATACTAACGTTAGCCAGAAGTTAGCCGGTTTACTGGCTAACTTCTGGGTAGCTTCAGGTTAGCTTCTGGCTAGCTTCTGGTTAACTTCTGGGTAGCTTCTGGTTAGCTTCTGGTTAGCTTCTGGCTAGCTTCTGGCTAGCTTCTGGCTAGCTTCTATTGTGGATTTTCAGATTTGAGGTAAATAATACTTTTTTTTTGTGTAATTGGTGAGGCGGGTTGCAGGAAAGCTTTTTGTAGTTGAGTTCTTGGATAATAAAATATATAAAAGATATGCGAAGGTGTAAATATATATATATATACAGGACACGACAATACGAGGACAAAATGACATCTGACTGCTATGCCATCTTGGATTAAGGGGTTAAATGGTTAATGTGTGTGTGGAAAATCAACTACACAGATCCTTAATCTTTGCTTAGCGGATGAGCAGGGAGATGGGGAGTTTTAGATGCTGTGAGGATATTTTAGATGCTGTGAGGATATACGCTAACGGAGTCGGTGCAGCCAGCTGGTTTCTTTATGCATCGCGCCGACAGAAACATACATCTTTCTGGTAAGAAGAGGGGCGGGGGGGTATGCCTTATGATTAACGAGACGTGGTGTGATCATAACAACATACAGGAACTCAAGTCATTCTGTTCACCTGATCTAGAACTCCTCACAATCAAATGTCGACCGCATTATCTACCAAGGGAATTCTCTTTGATTATAATCACAGCCGTATATATTCTCCCCCAAGCAGACACAACGATGGCCCTGAACGAACTTTATCTGACTCTTTGTAAACTGGAAACCACACACCCTGAGGCTGCATTCATCGTAGCTGGGGATTTTAACAAGGCCAATCTGAAAACAAAACTCCCTAAATTCTATCAGCATATCGATTGTGCTACCAGGGCTGGTAAAACCTTGGATCATTGTTATACTAACTTCCGCGACGCATATAAGGCCCTCCCCCGCCCTCCTTTCGGAAAAGCTGACCACGACTCCATTTTGTTGCTTTCAGCCTACAAACAGAAACTAAAACAACAAGCTCCCTCGCTCAGGTCTGTTCAACGCTGGTCCGACCAATCTGATTCCACGCTTCAAGACTGCTTCGATCACGCGGATTGGAATATGTTCCGCATTGCGTCCAACAACAACATTGACGAATATGCTGATTCGGTGAGCGAGTTCATTAGAAAGTGCATTGACGATGTCGTACCCACAGCAACGATTAAAACATTCCCAAACCAGAAACCGTGGATTGACGGCAGCATTCGCGTGAAACTGAAAGCGCGAACCACTGCTTTTAACCAGAGCAAGGTGACCGGAAACATGACCGAATACAAACAGTGTAGCTATTCTCTCCGCAAGGCAATCAAACTAGCTAAGTCCCAGTACAGAGACAAAATAGAGTCGCAAATTCAACAGCTCAGACACAAGAGGTATGTGGCAGGGTCTACAGTCAATCACGGATTACGAAAAGAAAACCAGCCCCGTCGCGGACCAGGATGTCTTGCTCCCAGACAGGCGTAATAACTTTTTTGCTCGCTTTGAGGACAATACAGTGCCACTGACACGGCCCGCTACCAAAACCTGCGGGCTCTCCTTCACTGCAGCCGAGGTGAGTAAAACATTGAAACGTGTTAACCCTCGCAAGGCTGCAGGCCCAGACGGCATTCCCAGCCGCGTCCTCAGAGCATGCGCAGACCAGCTGGCTGGTGTGTTTACGGACATATTCAATCAATCCTTATCCCAGTCTGCTGTTCCCACATGCTTCAAGAGGGCAACCATTGTTCCTGTTCCCAAGAAAGCTAAGGTAACTGAGCTAAACGACTACCGCCCCGTAGCACTCACTTCCGTCATCATGAAGTGCTTTGAGAGACTAGTCAAGGACCATATCACCTCCACCCTACCGGACACCCTAGACCCACTCCAATTTGCTTACCGACCCAATAGGTCCACAGACGACGCAATCGCAACCACACTGCACACTGCCCTAACCCATCTGGACAAGAGGAATACCTATGTGAGAATGCTGTTCATCGACTACAGCTCAGCATTTAACACCATAGTACCCTCCAAACTCGTCATCAAGCTCGAGACCCTGGGTCTCGACCCCGCCCTGTGCAACTGGGTCCTGGACTTCCTGACGGGCCGCCCCCAGGTGGTGAGGGTAGGTAACAACATCTCCACCCCGCTGATCCTCAACACTGGGGCCCCACAAGGGTGCGTTCTGAGCCCTCTCCTGTACTCCCTGTTCACCCACGACTGCGTGGCCATGCACGCCTCCAACTCAATCATCAAGTTTGCGGATGACACTACAGTGGTAGGCTTGATTACCAACAACGACGAGACGGCCTACAGGGAGGAGGTGAGGGCCCTCGGAGTGTGGTGTCAGGAAAATAACCTCACACTCAACGTCAACAAAACAAAGGAGATGATTGTGGACTTCAGGAAACAGCAGAGGGAGCACCCCCCTATCCACATCGACGGGTCAGTAGTGGAGAAGGTGGAAAGTTAAGTTCCTCGGTGTACACATCACAGACAAACTGAATTGGTCCACCCACACAGACAGCGTTGTGAAGAAGGCGCAGCAGCGCCTCTTCAACCTCAGGAGGCTGAAGAAATTTGGCTTGTCACCAAAAGCACTCACAAACTTCTACAGATGCACAATCGAGAGCATCCTGCCGGGCTGTATCACCGCCTGGTACGGCAACTGCTCCGCCCACAACCGTAAGGCTCTCCAGAGGGTAGTGAGGTCTGCACAACGCATCACCGGGGGCAAACTACCTGCCCTCCAGGACACCTACACCACCCGATGTCACAGGAAGGCCATAAAGATCATCAAGGACAACAACCACCCAAGCCACTGCCTGTTCACCCCGCTATCATCCAGAAGGCGAGGTCAGTACAGGTGCATCAAAGCAGGGACCGAGAGACTGAAAAACAGCTTCTATCTCAAGGCCATCAGACTGTTAAACAGCCACCACTAACATTTAGTGGCCGCTGCCAACATACTGACTCAACTCCAGCCACTATAATAATGGGAATTGATGGAAATTTATGTAAAAATGTATCACTAGCCACTTTAAACAATGCCACTTAATATAATGTTTACATACCCTACATTACTCATCTCATATGTATATGTATATACTGTACTCTATATCATCTACTGCATCTTGCCATCTCTATGTAATACATGTATTACTAGCCACTTTAAACAATGCCACTTTTATATGTTTACATACCCTACATTACTCATCTCATATGTATATACTGTACTCTATACCATCTACTGCATCTTGCCTATGCCGTTCTGTACCATCACTCATTCATATATCTTTATGTACATATTCGTTATCCCTTTACACTTGTGTGTATAAGGTAGTAGTTGTGGAATTGTTAGGTTAGATTACTTGTTGGTTATTACTGCATTGTCGGAACTAGAAGCACAAGCATTTCGCTACACTCGCATTAACATCTGCTAACCATGTGTATGTGACAAATAAAATTTGATTTTGATTTGATTTGATTTCTTTTTCCAGCACTACTAAAACAGAAAAGCCATTCTTTGCAATAGAATACATTTGTAGGAGTCTGAGCTTTTGATTACTCATAGATAGACCAACACTCAAAGATTATTTCATATTTTGAAGTGGAGCCGGTCCTGCTTAAGTAATGTTAGGGGAAGCTGTATAGACACCTACACGCTAGGTCAGTAAGAGTGACTGCTGTTATGTACCATACCTTCCAGCCTCTGGATCTTGGCCTTGACAGAGATGACTGTCTCAAATGGCGAGACGCGCAGCTCGAAGCAGGTCCCAGTCAACGTTTCAATGAACAGCTCCATGGTCTCGTAGAACGGCAACTTGTACTGGAAGGCCCCCACGCTGTCATCATTATAGATTGGTGGCTCCTTCCTGTCCGCCATCTTTGTGTGGTTAGGACTGCTTTAGGGTGAGGGGGGTGTGGGAGGGGCAGCAGCCCAGGGGAAGGGAGAGAGGGATGGGTGTGGGTGCTCTCTGTTGTCACCACGGTTACACATCATGCAGGAAGCCCAAAGCTCTGAGGGAGAGAGAGGGCGAGAGAGTGATGGCTCAGTACCTTGCCCTTTCTTCCGAGTCTAAGGTCATCTATGTTTGTTCCTCATACACTGACACCGTGAGGCATAACAGTTGACCCAAAAAAAACAGCTTTGCTGAGGGGAGTTGGAAAGGGGGAGTTGAGTTGACATGCACCTGGTAGGTAAGGAGACCTTTACTTCCCTGACAACACAAACAACTATCAATATGAAACAACTATGGCCTACAATGTGCAAGGAAGCCTAACCCCCTCTGCTAACACTAGTGAGCAGAACGCAAAGCATTCCTTTAATTTGGAAGAAGTGCGTATTAAAATCTTCACACACTGAAATGTCACCAACTGTCACTTTAGACCTGGCCTATACAATTAGAGAGCAATAGTAAAAAATAAAAATAAACTACAGAATTGAAGAGACAAGTGTAAGAGTTCATAAGTGCCTTCATAAAACATTCAGCAGGCCACAAGGCCCAGGCCACAGCTCTTGGCTGCAGTATAGTCTAGCTAGCTGAAGCTGACCAGCTGTTAGCCTATGTAATGCCATCAGGAGGAGTGTATGGTATCAAACACACAGACAACTCCATGCAGGCATAGGGGACTGGAGGCCTCTTGACAGTTAACCTGTATGTTATGTGACTGCATTAATATTTCATTTTAAAAGCATGCAAATGTAAAGTTCGGAACGACATGAGATGTGGTGAGATTGGAAATCTGTTTAGTGAACTACTAGAGAGAGATGGGATTTATGTATTTGTTGTGGTTTCAAGCAGATTAAATTATTTTCACACAAACACTGTAAAGACCAAGTCTACTGTATCCCTAGCTGAATTTCTCAGCACCACAAATGAGAAAATCGGCTACTGTATTCCCAATGTTAAGGGCCTACACTATGACCATTAGGCTTTGATCTCTGCTAAGAAAGAAAACCTCAACACGACAGGTGGTGTGCGATGTGAAGTGGGCTGAATCTGGTTTGAGTAAAAAAAGACTGACTAGCCAACTACCTAGCCATCAACCCAGGTTTACATTAAAACATTTGAACCTATATATCATTTGTGTCAATCGTGAAAAACAAAGAGTCTTGATCTTTCCGATCAGCGCTTACTAGACAGAAAGGTGGCTACACTTAGCAAATACTAGACAAAGGATGCAGCTAGATAACTAATACATAAACAGAAAGTAATCTTTTCTGTCTCACCAGAACCCCCTTTTTTTTTTTTTTTTTTACTCACCGTAAGAGCATCCAAGAGAGGGTCCCTATAGCTGGCAAGAGTATACCAATGAACAACTGGCTGGCGTCCCAAGACTAGAACCACTCCGTCTTTAACTAGCTGGACATAGAACAATAGTACAAATATAGATAGTAACGTTATTAACAAAGCAAATGCATATATTATCTAGCTAGCTATTTCGTATACCTAACTACATAGGTTGTGACTAGGTAGCCAGAACCAGTTAGCTCACTAGCGTTAGCTAGCTAGCTAACCACTTTAGCAACCCAAACAATGGCTACCTTGCTTGGGTCGATGGCTGCTGCAAGCTGCTACGCGTACTCTCCTTTTCAGATTCGGCATTCTAGATTATAATGAAACGGTTCTACTTATCTCCGTGTTTTAAAATGACAGTGGAAAGCTATCCTTATTGCCCATGAACAGTGGTAGATCGGTAACACTTGGGATTTTCCTGAACTCAACTCATCTCACCTGTCGAAAAAAAACAGCGGCTCCTGACCAGCCCATTGTGACTTCTCTTGATTGACAACAAAGGCACCATGACGTAACGTGTTCTCTCTCTGTAGGTGAACCAATGAGGAGTACACAGAGGCGGGACACATTGTTCGGTCACAGTGATTGACCATTTCTCCTAGAAAAAGAACACTGGCTTCGGAGCGAGTTATTAAAAGAATACTGGTAGCCTAACACACTAACCTTTCATTTGTGTAATAATGGTTGTCTTTGTACTACACTTGAATAAGTTGATTTAAAATTGTACAAATTATAATTAAGCAATCATAAAATCCCATCAGTGATGAATGGATCAAAATATAGCTTTTACTTTTTTATAAAATGTAGGCTCCTATATCAATGATGGAGAATCCTCTTTAAAATGTATCAGTGCAGTCAATCAACATTTAAAGTCAACTAGCAGTCAAGACATGGCAGTGAAGTCCTTCCTTAAAGCACAGAAGTTGAATTTTAATTAAAGGGAAGGAACCGTGTAAATCTAGAATCACACAGAGGTGCTAAGAACAGCCCTGTTCCTCTTTCAGGCCATCTTCCTTATTTCGGCTGCATTCATAATTCCACTACTCATGATCTTAACAAAAGGCTTTAAAGCAGTGCTGCAGATCTTTGAAACAAACTTACAACACACATTTCAAATTTCATAAAATATCATTTTAGTTTAAAAAACTGAAATGTCAGTCATCACAGGCAAATTGACAAATTTAACAATTTCATATTAATTGAAAAACAAAAACATTTGCTTGTTGTTGCTAGGATAGTCAGTCAGTTAACAATGACTTCATAACTATGATATGGCACAGCCCAAAACTTAAACACAGAGCTCGCCAACTATATTTATAAATCATTTACTATTTATTTATTATCAGCTGGTCTAATGACAGCTAAGAATATGCTTATAAAGTGCTGCTATCATGGATATTAAATAAAGACAAATAGCATTTAATAACTGTTACTTTGTCTGTTATCAATCATAGATGAAGATGTGAAGTGTATATCAGAATCCTCCCCTTCAACATTTCTTGCTGTGTTTTAATTTCTGTCTGAGGTTATGTCAATCAATCAATTGTTTTTATATAAATAGTCTCTATATGAACAGTTTTAATATCTCCAACCCTTTTTTCAGTCCTCCAAAACAACATGTTATTCGGCACAATTGTACAATTAGGACACCAAATGGCACCTTAAAACCCCACATAGTGCACTGAACTATCTAGGGAATAAGGTGCCATTTGGGATACACACAAAGTTTTAGCTCCTCAGGAACGGTCCACGGTTCAGTTCCCGCCCAGAGCGTTGAGAGGGTCGTCAAAGATGTTGCCCGAGTCGTCCGCTGCACTGGTGTCCTGGGAGGGAGGGTTCTTCTTGGACTTGGATGGAGGCTGCTTGGGCACTGGCTTCACAGTGCTGGGAGAGAAGATGTCATCTGTGGAGAGAAGCATGGACAGTACTGTAAATGTTTCAGTTCAACCTGGTGGCAATGGCATTGTAAGACTGGATGTGTGTTTGTTTTTGTGTGTGCACCATTGGAGGCTGCTGAGGGGAGGATGGCTCATAATAATGGCTGGAAAGGAGTGAATGGGATGGCATCAAACACATACCATTCCACCGATTCTGCTCCAGTCATTACCACAAACCTGTCCTCCCCAATTAAGCTGCCACCAACCTCCTGTGGTATGCACACATACCTGTATTTGTCTGTGCGTGTGTGTGGTGAATTTCAACATACATGTTGAAACAGTTGAGGAACAACAATGCAAGTTCTAGATATTCTGAAATATGTGCTCTGCAAATACTCACCCATATCATCATCAAATATTGATTTAGTCTCCACCTTCTTGGACTTCTTCTCTTTTGGTTTTGAAGTGGACGTCATATCAGCAAAGATGTCAACGTTGTCATCAAACAGACTGGCATCCAAGGATTTCTCTTTGTGCTTTTTGGGTGGAGTCGTTGCTTCATCCTGTGATAACAGTAACAGACATATTCAGACAAGAAGCAGACAGACACATGCACACACACTTTCCAAGGAATATATTGATTTCCCTCTACCTCCTGTTGCAGAGATCGTGACTGTTGGATAAACAGACGTGCTGACCCAGCACGCTCTGTGACAGACCAACTGCATTTACACTATTACAATGAAAAGTTCGTAAATTCCAGGCCGCAAAATTAATTTAAACTGAAATCATAAACAGACTGACTGTTCAATTGACTGACACAATTGATCATCATGACCAATACCTGGAAGATGTCCTGCTTGGGAGTAGAGTTGCTCCCAGCCTTAGAGTCTTTACCACCAGCAGTAGTGGGAGTGGAGCTCTTTCCTAGCCCAAAGATATCCTCTTCATCCTCCTCCTCCAGGAAGGAAGATGCCTTGGCCTTCTTAGCTGACCTCGGCTTTACCTTCTTGAACAGGTCACCCATGGGGTCGTCAAAGAGGGATTGAGGGGTCGTCTCTTTCTCCTTCTCACTCTCATTCTTTGATGTCACTTTACCCTCTGTAGTCTTTGTTGTGGGATTGGGGGAAGGAGTGGTGAGTATGGGTGAGGGGATGGTGGGGTTGGGACCTGGGGTAGACCCAAAGAGGCTGTCGGACCCAAACAGGTCATCCTCGTCAAGAGAAGGCAGCACCTTCACCTTGCTACCCTTAGAAGAGTCTTTCTTTAGAGGGGTGTTTGACACTGGTAGTGTAAGCACTGACGGTCTGACAGAGAAATCGGTGAGCAGCGGTTTGGAGGGTAAGGCAGAGGTTGGGGCTTGGTAAGGTAGACTAGACCTAGGCAGAGTTAGGTTAGGTAGTCCCGGGCTAGGCTGGGTTGGGTTAGATAGTGCTGGGCTAGGCAAGGTTGGGCTGGGTCCGGCCTGGTCCTCTCCCTGGTTCTCGTCTCTCTGCTCCACAGATCTCTGAGCTGACGTCTGCCGTGCTGCCCTGGTCTGGGGCCTGCGGCAGATGGAGCCTTTAGCTCGACCCTACAGGAAAAGAAGACACATGGAGTCATAACAGGGGCTTATTTAGGAAGTTACAAGGTTAGAGCTTTATACATTACATTTCTATAATATAAGGATCCAATGTAGGTGTTCCATGTTTCCCTCACCCTGTTCCATTATGTCCACCCTACCCCAGTGCCAGACCCCTGACCCACCTTGTTCGCACTCTGTAGCGTGGACACCTGGACCGGATTCTCGAAGCTAACCCCTCTGTTGCTGGGGGGCTTGGTCCCTGCCGAACTGAGGCTAGCACTGGGGCTGGGGCCTGAGGAGCTGGGACTGGGGCTCAAGCCTGGGAGTACACTGACCCCCCCTGGGATCCGAGAGAACGCGTCGGGCAGGAGGGCAGCAG
Organism: Salvelinus namaycush; assembly: GCF_016432855.1. Taxonomy (NCBI): domain Eukaryota; kingdom Metazoa; phylum Chordata; class Actinopteri; order Salmoniformes; family Salmonidae; genus Salvelinus; species Salvelinus namaycush. Next base: position 63,571,449 of record NC_052310.1, read on the forward strand.
GGTTGATCACCAGGTTGGCCTGAGAGTGAGGAACACATTTGTTCACAAGTGTTGACCCAATTTCATACCAACTAAAGGCCTTTATAAGATAGGGTTTTGTAATCAGAGCACAGTACAGTGAATACACATGCAAATGTTTATAATTTGGATTGGTCCTCAATTGGATTTACAAGTAATTTTGTTTTTGCAGTCCCTCATGATCATCAGAACCAAGCAGTAGACAAAACAGAGGAAGTGAGACCAATAATAAAGATAAAGAAAGTAATAAAATGTAGAAGTAGGAATAACATCTATTCATGAGGTTTCAGGAAGAATAAAGGCTGAGCATTCACTTTCAGTTTGACGATAAAAAACAAAACCTTGTGAGAATCAATTTGATAGTCACACGGTCTCAGTTTAGCTTTTAAGCCAGCAGTGGAAAAGAAAAGACGATATGTTTCACGTCAAAGGCGGAGGTTCACAGATGACTGGCAGAAAACATGTTGGGAGAATGAAAGCTCATTCAGAAAAATTAAAGAAAGAGTAAAATATTGAATAATAAAAAGACTGATTTAACATTTCAGAAGATTACTTGGAGTTTTCCAATTCGTGAAGGCTCTTTAGATTTTACAGGACTTGGTGTCGGCTTCTGTGCAGTTGAATGACATAGATCATGTTAAGTAATCTAGACAGGAGTATCTCCAAAAGCGATGTAACAGTATAATAACTATCAACTGAGAGGAGAGAACATAACTGTCCACAGATATCCTTCAAATTCAGAAAAAATGTAAGGCAACAATACCAGTCAAAAGTTTGGATACCTACTCATTCAAGGGTTTTTGTTAATTTTTACATTGTAGAATAATAGTTAAGACATTAAAACAAAAAAAACAACATATGGAATCATGTAGTAACCAAAAAATTTGTTAAATCAAATATATTTGAGATTCTTCAAAGTAGCCACCCTTTGCCTTTATGACAGCTTCGAACACTCTTGGCATTCTCTCAACCAGCTTCACCTGGAATGCTTTTCCAACAGTCTTGAAGGTGTTCCCACATATGCTGAGCACTTCTTGGCTGCTTTTCCTTCACTCGGTGGTCCAACACATCCCAAACCATCTCAATTGGGTTGAGGTCGGGGGATTGTGGAGGCCAGGTCATCTGATGCAGCACTCCATCATGCTCCTTGGTCAAATAGCCCTTGCACAGCCTGGAGGTGTGTTGGGTCATTGTCCTGTTGAAAAGCAAATGATTTTCCAACTAAGCGCAAACCAGATGGAATAGCGTATCGCTGCAGAATGCTGTGTTAGCCATGCTGGTTAAGTATGCCTTGAATTCAAAATAAATCACAGACAGTGTCACCAGCAAAGCGCCATCACACCACCTCCTCCATGCTTCACGGTGGGAACCACACATGCAAAGATTATCCGTTCATCTACTCTGCGTCTCACAAAGACACGGCGGTTAGAACCAAAAATCTCACATTTGGACTCATCAGACCAAAGGACAGATATCCACCAGTCTAATGTCCATTGCTCGTTTTTCTTGGCTCAAGCAAGTCTCTTCTTCGTGTCCTTTAATAGTGGTTTCTTTGCAGCAATCCAACCATGAAGGCCTGATTCATGCAGTCTCCTCTGAACAGTCCTCTGTTACTTGAACTCTGAACCATTTATTTGGGCTGCAATTTCTGAGGCTGGTAACTCCAATGAACTTATCCTCTGAAACAGAGAACTTTGGCTCTTCCTTTACTGTGGCGGTCCTCATGAGAGCCAGTTTCATCATAGCACTTGATGGTTTTTGCGACTGCACTTGAAGAAACTTTCAAAGCTCTTGACATTTTCCGGATTAACTGACCTTCATGTCTTAAAGTAATAATGGACTGTCGTTTCTCTTTTCTTATTTAAGCTGTTCTTGACATAATATAGACTTGAGCTGTGTTCGAATACCCATACTAACATACTGTATACTTAATGAGTATATACCATACTATTAGTTCATTTTAGTATACTTTAACCGAACCGTATCCTAACAGTTGAGCGTACTAAATCTTGGCCTGTCTACCGGAAGTAGATGCTGTTGCTATGCAACCTCTTGCTAGCTAGTTAGCATAACAAATGACTAGTTAGACATTTTACGACTTCGGGTGTGTTCTTAAATTCAATCTGGAGTGCCAGAGTGTGCTCATAATTCAGAGCGTTATCAGATTGTCCGTTTGTAAATGAAGACGGTTTCGCTCTCGGAGAGTACACTGGACGCTTGGGCCGAGGAGTCGGATTGATTTGTGCGTTCTGGCCGTACAACGGCAGTCAAGCACCCAAGCTAACGTTGGCTTCCAGACACAAATGAAACGACTCTGACCATTTTACTCGCCCTAGCAGAGTTGGTTAGGCAGTTTTCATGTTATCCAGAGCGTTGGTGACTAACTGTGCTGCTGGAAACAACTGATTTACGCTTTTTTTGTCAACGTTTACTGACACCGGCCATATTCAACGGGTGTTGAGTACTCGTAAATGAATTATTCTGCGCTCTGGTACACTAAAACGAGTGCTCTGAAATCGGAATGGATAGCCAGAGCGAATTTACAAAAGCACCCGAATGTCCATTGAGAACGCACTACGACGATACAATTTAGCTATGCTAAGAATGACGGGAAAAATCAAGTCACTAAACGTTGGGTTATATACTGGCAAATTTAATGTATAAGTAGCCAACTAACATACCGGTACATACTGCTGTAATAATATGCTATGTGGTTCATAAGGACAGCGTAGCTAACAAATTGTCAGCCAACATAACGTGTAAGGTAACCTATTTGAAAAGTCATAACTTTATTACATTGCTCAACATTTGTCATCATTAGCAATGAATTTCTATCCGATCTCGTTGGACATAGACTGTATATTTTCCACCATTATCTTCAAATCAAAAAACCATGTGAAGCCACGCCCATTCCTGAAGAATTGCATTATGGGCCCTAAAGTACGGAAATAGTGTCCTTTTATCCTTCTCTTTTTTTTTTTATACATTTTATTTAATTAGATTTTTAATTCAAAATACAGATCAACAATTTACATTCTTACATCATACAAAACAGAACGCAGGTATTAACGAAAAAATACTGGAACAAACAAAAAGTATTAAAAAAAATAAACAATTCTAGTGCACTTGTAATCACTCAGAAAAAAATCTTATTGTAAAGATTTAGGAAAATGTTAATCTTGGTATTGTTCACTAGGGTTAATGTTTTAATAAAATTGTTAAATTCAATCAAAAAAATCTGTAATTTTGGTATAGAAGTTTGGAATTTTTGTTTGTGTATGAAGTATTTTGCAAAAAGAATTTAAAAAAAATCACAATCATTTTAGTGGTCTTGTTATCATTGCAATAGTAGCATATTATATATTTCATGTCAAACATTAGGTAGTGTTCATAATGGTAAATAAGTATTTTGCTAAGTTTTCCCAAAATTCTGACCAATTTACATTCAAAAGAACAAGTGAGACAGATTCTCGCCTTTTTCACAGAAATAGTGTCCTCCGTGTGTATACTTCCTATTCGTGACGTAAAATATGATTGGGAGTATGAGTATTCGAACACAGCTCATGTCTTTTACCAAATAGGGCTAGCTTCTGTATACCACCCCTACCTTGTCAAAACAAGGAAATAAATTCTACAAATTAACTTTTAACAAGGCACACCAGTTAATTGAAATGCATTCCATGTGACTACCTCAAAGCTGGTTGAGAGAATGCTGGTTGAGAGTGTGGAAAGCTGTCAAGGCAATAGTTGGCTACTTTGAAGAATATCAAATATATTTTGATTTATTTAACACTTGTTTTGGTTACTACATGATAAGTCTTAACTATTATTATACAATGTATAAAATAGTCAAAATAAAAACTTGAATGAGTAGATGTGTCAATTTTTGACTGGTACTGTACGTACTCCAGAGGCGGCGGGTGGGAGGAGTTATTTTGGACGGGCGCATTGTAACGGTTGGAATGGAATCAATGGAATGAAGTCAAACGTGGTTTCCGTATCATTGATGTGTTCCATTTAAGCCATTACAATGAGCCTATTCTCCTATAACTCCTTCCACCAGCCTCCTCGGACACCCTTTAACCCTTTAATCATAAGCACATGGGCAATCACTTATTCTGTATAGACTAAGACTCGTAGTTTAAATCAGCCTTACCTCACTCTCTGTGACTGGTGCTGTGACAGCAGGTTTTGAGGATGGCTTGTCTTTAGTGGGTTTACTGGGCTTCTCCGATACCTTCTGAGGATGCAGGTCAAAGAAAGGACAAGGACTGAGGATGTACAGTCCCCGGTAAAGTCATCAAGTTGTATTCATATTGTATTGATTGAGGTGATTTAGAATAGGGTACCGGAGGAGCTTTGTGCTTGACAGAGCTGAAGAGGTCATCTTCATCATCACCAAACAGCGTTGGAGCTGCCGACTTCACTGAGCTAGGCCTGGAGCTCTGAGACAGGAACACAGCATTTTATCATCACTACTATCATTCGTACAATTGATTTATCACTCAAAGGGGTAGCAAGTAGTACGTGCGTCAATGTGCTGATGCAATACAAGACATCCACCCTGGTCCTGGTGAGTGCAGGTGTCTTGCTCTAGCCCAATACTAACACTTATATCCTCTCACTAAGCCTACTGTCCCTAGAACTCACCATAGACTTGTCAGGTGTGGCGAAGATGTCAACGTCAGGGTCGTTGTCTCTCTGCTGAGTCTGACTGAAGAGCAGTTCCTCATCCTGGAACACCCCGGTACTACTCTTGGTACGAGGACGCTCCTCCGCAGGCTAACAAACAGATACAGAATTTACAGACACACACACACACACACACACAGGAATTGTCAGTAGTATGAATAAAATCATTTAGACCTTTAGTGTGTTTTTGGCAACAGGTTTGGTCGGTATGGAGATAGGGGCAGTCCAGTCACCCTCCTCTTCCACATCATCAAACAGACTGAGGGTGTTCTTCTTTGTTTTGGCCTCCTTCTCCATGGGGGAAGGGCCCTCAGACAGGAAGTCATCACCATCCGGGTCGTCCAATGGGCTCTTAGTCTGCTTGTTTAGGCACAGGAAGACAGAAAGGCGTCAAAGTGAGTACAGCACCTCACACTCACAGGCATAGGAGCAGGGCTCAATCTCAATTCACCTTCCTCTCTCTTTGCCTCTTTCTCAACTATATTGGAGGAAAAGGTCCAAGGTCCCTCACCTCAGGTCTTTATTGTCCAATGGGTTTTGAGAAAGAGACGAGGAGAGATAATGTGAGAAATCACAGAAAGATTCATTTAGAAAGGTCCCAAATGGCCAAAACTAGGTTATGGTTAGGATTGGGTCAGTTTAGCTGATCCTAGATCTGAGCTTGGGGGAATTTCTACCCAAGTCTTACGTACATCTCACCTTGGCTGCTGCCAGTCTGTCTCCCAGCACGTTGATCCCTCCAAACAGACTGACGGCCCCTACTGGCTTCTTCTTACTCTCACTGCCCTCTAGTGGAGAGGACAGGGATGGCACCTCAGGACTTTTGTATTTCGTTACCCTCTCCTCCTCTGTAGGTTTCTCCTCCACTAGGGGAGGAGGTGGTGCCTTCACCTCTGGTTTGTCTATCTGGAGCAGCGAGGGGGCTGGGGAGGCTACAACAGGTGCCTAGAGAACACGATAAGGGCACAGGAGAAAAGGGTATGAGCTGGGGGTAAAGGACTGAAATAGCATTGATTACAGACATAGCTATCAATGCAGGGATGTTACCACACATACAGTATATTTATATGAACAGTACGTCAAAACAGTACTTCCTTACGACAACGATATTCATTCAATAATATATTGTTTTAAAATAATAGACAAGAGCCTAGACATCTATGAAGTATTATCTTTTTTAACAATTCCATTGTTGCCTTGATGGCTTTTCACCTATAGGTTATTCATACATGCCCAAATGGCACCCTATTCACTATATAGTGCACTACATAGGAAATAGGCTGTGGACAGACATCATCTGTAAACCAGGCTTACTTCAGGGTCAGCTGTAGTAGAGCTGTTGTTGACGTTTGTTTTGAAGCCGAAGAGGGATCCCTTATCTTCATCATCCTCATCTTCAAACAGGAGAGACACTCTCTGGTGCTTCTTCTGACTGCACCAACACACAGACATTTACACCACACTAAGACGTCATACTACAGATTGAGTATTTGTCTACTATTGCTATGACGTTTACCTCGACTCCTTGGTAGCAGCAAAGAGATCATCATCATCCTCATCGAACAGGCTGTCTTTAGGAACTGCTTTGACACTGGGTAGACTAGATGGGGCACTAGTACTGGACTTCATCCCTCCAGTCTTACCCTCTGTCTTACCAGCACTAGGCTTGGAGCCCATCCACTGGTCCTAATACAGAAAGAATACAAAAGGGTTAAATAGATATATGTTGAAGTAATAGAAACAACCTTCACAAGTAAGCCTGGTTCAAAATCTACCTTTCTGGTGTCTGCAGATTTGTAGGAATAGGATGGGTGTAAGCTATATTAAATCAAACTTTATTTGTCACATGCGCCGAATACAACAAGTGTAGACTTCACCATGAAATGCTTACTTACAAGCCCTTAACCAACAGTGCAGTTAAAGAAGAAAATATTTACCAAGTAGATTAAAATAAAAGTAATAATAAAAAGTAACACAATAAGAATAACATTACAAGGCTATATGCAGGGGGCGCCGGTACCGAGTCAGTGTGTGGGGGTACAGGCTAGTTGAGGTAATCTGTACATGTAGGTGGGGGCAAAGTGACTATGCATAGGTAACAAACAAAACAGTGAATATGTAAATTGTAAATTGTCCGGTGGCAATTTGATGAGTCGTTCAGCAGTCTTATGGCTTGGGGGTAGAAGCTGTTGAGGAGCCTTTTGGTCCTTCCGTCCTTTTGGTCCTTCCGGTACCGCTTGCTGTGCGGTAGCAGAGAAAACAGTCTATAACTTGGGTGACTGGAGTCTCTGACAATGTTATAGGCTTTCCTCTGACACCTCCTATTACATAGGTCCTGGATGGCAGGAAGCTTGGCCCCAGTGATGTACTGGGCCGTTCGCACTACCCTCTGTAGCACCTTACAGTCAGATGCCGAGCAGTTGCCATACCAGGCGGTGATGCAACCGGTCAGGATGCGCCCGATGGTGCAGCTGTAGAACCGTTTGAGGATCTGGGGACCTATGACAAATCTTTTCAGTCTCCTGAGAGGATAAAGGTTTTGTCGTGCCCTCTTCACGACTGTCTTGGTATGTTTCGACCATGATAGTTCGTTGGTGATGTGGACCCCAAGGAACTTGAAACTCTCGACCTGCTCCACGACAGCCCTGTCGATGTTAATGGGGGCCTGTTTGGCCCTCCTTTTCCTGTAGTCCACGATCAGCTCCTTTGTCTTGCTCACATAGAGGGAGAAGACGTCCTGGCACCACACTGCCAGTTTTTAGACCTCCTCCCTATTGGCCGTCTCATTGTTGTCGGTGATCAGGCCTACCACTGTTGTGTCGTCAGCAAACTTGATGATGTTGGAGTCGTGTTTGGCCACACAGTCGTGGGTGAACAGGGAATACAGGAGGGGACTAAGTACACACCCCTGAGGGGCACCAGTGTTAAGGATCAGCGTGGCAGACGTGTTGTTACCCATCCTTACCACCTGGGGGGCAGCCCGTTAGGAAGTCCAGGACCCAGTTGAGGAGGGAGGTGTTTAGTCACAGGGTCCTTAGCTTATTGATGAGCCTCGAGGGCACTATGGTGTTGAACGCTGAGCTGTAGTCAATGAACACCATTCTCACATAGGTGTTCCTTTTGTCCAGGTGAGAAAGGGCAGTGTGGAGTGCGATTAAGATTGCGTCATCTGTGGATCTGTTGGGGTGGTATTCGAATTGGAGTGGGTCTAGCGTGTCTGGGAGGATGCTGTTGATGTGAGCCATGACCAGCCTTTCAAAGCATTTCATGGCTACCGACGTGAGTGCCACGGGGCGGTAATCATTTAGGCAGGTTACCTTCTCTTCCTTGGGCACAGGGACTATGGTGGTTTGCTTGAAACATGTAGGTATTACAGACTCGGTCAGGGAGAGGTTGAAAATGTCAGTGAAGACACCTGACAGTTGGTCCGCGCATGCTTTGAGTACACGTCCTGGTAAAACGTCTGGCCCAGCGGCTTTGTGAATGTTGACCTGTTTAAAGGTTTTGTTCACATCAGCTACCGAGAGCATTATCGCACAGTCATCCAGAACAGCTGGTGCTCTCGTGCATGCTTCAGTGTTGCTCGCCTCGAAGCGAGCATAAAAGGCATTTAGCTCATCTGGTAAGCTCGCGTCACTGGGCAGCTCGCGTCTGGGTTTCCCTTTGTAGTCTGTAACAGTTTTCAAGCCCTATCTGAAGCGGTCCTAAGCCCATTGGATGGCAGAGCCATCACCATATTGCTTACCTCTCCAGGTATTTCAGATCTGTGAATACCAAAGGGGTAGTGGCTAAAGGAGGGGGCTAAGGGTTCTTTTCTGACAGGCTGAAGATTATGTAGCAAGGTTCCCTTCCCTCCCCTTACCTCGTCATCACTGAAGAGGGAGCTAGAGACAGGCTTCTTGACTTTTGGAGTGGCGGCTTTAGCTTGGCTTGGTTTAGACTTCTTCGCAGACGCAAACAGATCCTGCATGATGCAAGAAAGGGGTTAGATATGAAGACGCAGTTACAAATCATAATATTTTTGGGACCGAAATAGGTCAGGCTCATTTTCTCACTTCTTCCTCCTCGTCATCGAAGATGGACAGAGGAGCTTTGCTGGATTTGCTCTGGGTTGTGGGTTCAGGTTTAGACTGACTCTTAGGGATGGTTTGAAATATCTAGAAAGACAGGGACAGAGAAAGGTGAAGTTACATCTGTAAAACAAGACCATGCTTCATGATCAACCTAACGTTCTAAGCATTAATTGTACGACTCATGTAGATATTGATGTAGTTGATAAGCATGAGAAGTACCTCCATCAACAACCTTCAGGAAATGGATGCATACTTGAGAATGAGTGTTAAAAAAAAGAAGAAGCACACCTGTGAGTCCTCATCGTCAGAGAACAGACTCTCCGCCTGGGGTTTTTCTGTCTGCTTAGTAGGGGTTTTCACCACGTCTGGAGGAGGGCCGTTCTGTAATGAACAACATGGGGGAAGAAAAGGAGCGCAAGAGAAACAAAGAGAGAGTTAGGAAGAAAGAGTGAGGGAGATATAAGAGAGAGAGATTGTAGATAGATAAATATAGATAAAGAGATGGATGAGAGAGATGGGTAGATGAGAGTCCCACCTCCTCCGACTCTTCGCTGGTGGAGGGCTGTCGTTTCTTCAGTGCCTCAGTTAGTAGGCTCTTGGTACCAGGACCAAACATGGAGACGCCTCCTGCTGGCATCTAAACACAACACACAACCATCATTACCACAACTCATCACTATAACCAACAACCATCAGCATAATTCATTACCAAAACCAAAAATCATCAACAGCACAACTCATCAACACTACTGTAAGTAAGAAACTTATAATCATGATAACCAAGTGCCCTAAATCCATTATTGTAATCACTCTAAAATCATGAGTCAATCAACACTTGTTAATATGGAAACACAATGTACACGTGTGTATATTCACCTTTTTCTGAGGAGCCCGTTTCACCTCTTCTTCCTCCTCCTTTTCCACCACCACCTCCTTCCTGCTCTGTAGGGTGGGCGGGGCGACAGAGCTCTCACTAAAGATGTCACCATCCTCATCTTCATCATCTCCTCCAAACAGATCCACTGTCTTCTTTTGCTTGGATTTCTTCTGTCCAGCTGAACACAGGTAACACATTAGTGCTTGCGCTGAATACAGTTTTAGTGCTTCAATCTATAGCTAGATGACTCCTGATATCTCCAGGAGTGATAAGTATAATTTTGGTCTTAAACTGTTCTAGTACTGTCTTTTTGCTAGCTAGGGCCATCTGCTTTAAGTGCTGTCTGTCTTCTCAGTAGCCTACTAGGTTTGTGAACTGCTGACAACTTGCAGCTGATTGTTGACACCAACCACTATTAAAGGGATATTTCAGTTTAGATTTCCACTTACTTTTAGTTTTGAAGCATCATCCAGACAGTTGGTTTGGTCTGAGTTCCATTCCTGAGATTTCTCTGGCTGGCTTAGTTGCTTGCATGAGCCATATAGTAGTAGTAGTAGTGGCCAAACTCACCAAAATAACGTGCTTCAATACGTCCCCACAAGAAACTCTACAGCCATCTCACGTCTTGTGGGCTATACATGCATATCAATATCAAAACACTTAGCTATTTTCACTATTACGAGCATAAATGTGTATAACTTCAATTGTGCTTACTTCCTGTTTTCGCGTAGTCACACCTACAAATTATGGTTCTCGAGGCAAGCGCAGTGCAGACACAGCATTCAAGCTCTACACCACCCAAAATCATTCAATCAAAACATGTCTGAATCGGACAGCTACGAGCCTGAAAAGGATGCATACTTTGCAGAACCATATTTATACTGATTGGTATAAAAAAGGGATGTGTTTCTGCACCACGTACTCTCACTACTGGTGTCCCCCAGGGCTCAGATCAAGGCTCTCTCCTCCTCTCTCTATACACGAAGTCACTCGGCACCATCATATCCTTACATGGTCTCTCCTATCATTGCTATGTGGGTGACACTCAACTACTTTTCTCTTTCCCCTTCCTTCTGACACCCAGGTGGTGACACACATCTGTGTGCCTGGCAGATATCCCATCTTGGATCTCTACCCACTACCTCAAGCTCAACAAGACAGAGCTGCTCTTCTATCCAGGGAAGGCCTGCCCACTCCAAGACCTCTCCATCACTGTTGACAACCCCACGGTTCTCTGCAAACATCAAAGCAGTGACTCACTCCTGCAGGTTCATGCTCTACAACATCTGTAATGTACGACCCTACCTCACACAGGAAGCGGCGCAGGTCCTAATCCAGGCACATGTCATCTCCTGTCTGGACTACTGCAACTCGTTGTTGGCTGGGATCCCTGCTTATGCCATCAAACCCCTACAAATGATCCAGAATTCTGCAGCCCGCCTGGTGTTCAACCTTCTCAAGTTCTCCCATGTCACTCCCCTCCTCCGCACACTCCACTGGCTTCCATTCAAAGCTCGCTATGCTCAAAACCTACACCCCAACCAGAGTACTCCATTCTGCCACCTCTGGTCCCTCCCAAAGGCCTTTTGTGAACTAACACTCGCACTTCACTTTTTTCCTCCTTACTAGCTCTGACTTTGTTGATAGCTACTTTGAGGAAAAATGTACTTACTATGACTGAGATATGTGGTTGTCCCACATACCTATCTTAAGACGAATGCACTAACTAAGTTGCTCTGGATAAGAGCCTCTGCTAAATGACTCAAATGTAAATGTAGTGAGGCAAAATGTTAGATGTGAAACTCATTGCATGAATGAAAATAGGGTGAAAATAGGCTGACTCTTAACTTGAGATTCACATGCCTAAGAGTAAATTATGTACTTGCGATTCTTACTGATATTTTACAATCGTTGATTTAAGTCAGTCAAACAGTAGCCTACCTGAGCTGGACTTAAGGCTTTTGCCAGTGAAGAAGACATCCTCTTCATCGTCATCGAACAGCCCCCCTCCTCCTCCCCCTAAAGAGGTCTTTCTAGGGGCTGATGTCTGGGTCTTGTTGGATTTGGATAGACTGCCGTTCTCTCTGCCCTCCACTGAAGCAGGGTTATTGGGAATGCCAAACAGGCTGTTCTCTATGGGAAAAGAGGAGGACAGGACAGACTCAGGGGATGATCTTCTCAATACCATTACAGAATTGTCAACATGTAGTCAACTGTGTGTAGTCATGTTATGTAGCAGTATTTAGCTTGAATTGAACAAATTCCATTCCACTGAATAAATTCCAATTCCATTTCAAAAGGGTAAGAGTGAATCTGTAGAGGCATTATGTCCTCAAGCCCCCCAAAAGTGTCCGACAGTTATTACTATCTTATAATCAATGTCGCCTTTGCTGTCCTTGGGGCATGTTTATGTTACCTGGGAATATTGACACAGCCACTGAAGGAATCTTCTTAGCAGACTTGACAGGTTCTGGCAGAAAAATAAGAGAAATACAAGTTCTGTAAACAGGTCCAAGTCTCAATACTGTCCAGGAAAAAGAATCTAGCAAAATGTACACGGTAACCCACGACAACTAAATTAGAAACCGTGACCAGTCAGTCATTGTACAAAATTAACAACATTCTCAATTAATAACATGCCCAAACTGAGAGAAAGGGGAAGCTACTATTTGAACTTCCCCAACAAGAAATGTTCGTTTACAAAACATTTTGCTACAAAGTGCCCTAAACAAAAACGGCCTTGGTGTTTCAACGGTTAGTTGTAGGGCCATTATTACCTGTGGCGTGAGCTGTGTTCCTGGTCTTCTCCTCTGCTACAGGCTGTTCAGGTGCATCAGAGAACAGATCTCCCTGGACAACAAACATATCATTAGGTCTGCTATGGATTCAGACAAAACAAATAAAAAAAATACTATTTGGGAGCCTTTAACAAGCCAGATAGATTTTGTTCTATCATATTAAATGAAATTACAATTGGTAAGTCACATTTAAAAATTAAGATATGGAAGCTACAAAAAGGCATTCAGGTTAGCATACTTCATCGTCATCATCAAACAGTCCTCTCCCTCCGCTGAAGAGGCCTCCTTTCCCTCCGAACGGAGAGAAGTCCTCGTCCTCCATCTTCGGCGGCCCAAACTCCTCCTCACTGTCATCTTCAATAGCTACAACAACAAACAATCAGGTCTTGTGTCTACAAGAAACATACAAATAAATAAAACAAATAAATGGAATGTCATTTTATTATAAAATTACATCTAATTCAGTTACTTTGAAGCGAGACTACCTCCACTGATGTTATTCTGACTGAAGTGTTAGCTTAGCAGGGACCACATACACTGAGTGTACAAACATTCAGAACACCTGCTCTTTCCATGACAGACTAAACAGGTGTATCCAGATGAAAGCTATGATCCCTTATTGAGGTCACTAGTTAAATCCAATTAAAATCAGTATAGATGAAAGGGAGGAAACAGGTTAAAGAAGGATTTTTAAGCCATTCAGAGGGTGAATGGGCAAGACAAAGGATTTAAGTGCCTTTGAACAGGGTATGCCAGTTGGTACCAGGCATTGGAGTCAACATGAGCCAGCACCCCTGTGGAACGCTTTTGTCACCTTGTAGAGTCCATGCCACGATGAATGAGGGCAAAGGGGGGGTGAAACACAATATTAGGAAAGTGTTCCTAATGTTTGGTATACTCAGTGTAATTGGATGCATAGAGTGTGAGATTAGGTGCTTGTTCACGACGCAAAGTAACGGAAACCCTCCTTTACATAAGTGAGTGAATGAATGTCCTACCCTGTGGCCTCTCAGGCTTGGGCTCTTTCTTTGTTTGACTCTTCTTCTTAGAGGCAGACGATAACGCTTCATAGAGGTGACATGGGAAAGGAAACATGAGCATGCACATGCAGAACAATAATATGAAGTAAAACATCTATGTACTCTTGTAATTCGCATCACATTTGCATCACATTTGATGTATGGCCTACATCAAATGAAAACATATTTTAAAGTCTATATGGAGCAAACAGTGATGATACGATTCAAACAGGGAGGAAAGATGATTGACTTTAGGCAGATTTTTCTTCAAGTGCCAAACAGTTTCTGTATACAAATTAGGGCCTGGTGTTTTGCGCAATCACATAACATAGCAAGATTTTATCCTGTATTTTCAGCATGAATTGAGAATTACAGCAAAAATTTAAGCAATTGTCTGAGGATGGTGCTGGACCATCTGACATAAAAAGGAAACAGGTTGGGCAAGGCAATAAGTTATCTATAGCAGAAACACACTGGTACCCAGGCTAGTAGAGAAGATCATACAGAAACAGGGAGTGTGTGCAGGGCCGGCCCGCCCATCAGGCAGGATTAGAGCGGCAGATTGAATAGGGCAGTATTTTCCGAGCTAAACTGACCAAGACGCACCCACTTTGACGAAGACAGGGGTGCACAATATCTATCTTGTCCATGCCCAGCGCGCCTCTCCAATGCTGCTGTTGGAGAGACGCAGCGGCACGCCACCAAAGCGCCGTCATTTTTCCAACAAGTAGAGTGTCTACAGCCTCTGGCTCCCTATCAAATAGCAATGTGCTTCGATGTGAATATGAATTAACATGTTAACACACCATACCCTAAAACAGGACAAGTCAAAATACAATTTTCCAACAGGTAGAGTCTCTATAGCCCTGGCAGATGGCCTTGGTGCCCTGGCAGATGGCCTTGCCCCTAAAATCATTCAAATTCTACTTTGCGGGTATAGGAGGAGGGCGGCATATTGCTTTAATCTATAAGAAAGTAGAACTAAAGGAAATCTAAGATGTGTCAAATACATTATATCCAGCTCAGGGCTCCAGCTATGCATTTGGCTTGCTAGCTAAGCGGCTATATGTCAAGATGAAGCTTATTGGTTACAGCAGAGACTTTCAATCCCCTCTTGTTGCCTAAATTGTTTTGTGCGTTAAAATTCTAAATAAAATACATTTTTTAAGATATGTTACATTCGGTAATATTGTATGCCCCGGTATGGTACAGAAATGGTGTGAAAATCTGGATACCGCCCAACTTCAGTGTTGAACAGTTTGCAATACAGGTCATCATAGCTGCGGGAAGTACCCCCTGAAATCATAATTTATTATAAAAATATAAAAAAATGTGTGCGCATTGGACCTTTATTACTCCTGTATGATCAGACAAAAATAGTAGTCAGCAGCACAGGGAAAACAATCTCTCTGCAACCCCACCCCTAAACATCTTCCTGCAGCCATGCAGGTTATATCAAGTCAACTTACATGTGCGATCTCCCTCCGGCTTGCTGATAGGTTCCCCTTTGATTCTGGCAGCCAGCTCATCAGCAAAGGATGATGGTCCTGTGTTCTGAATGTGACACAAAGACTTACGTAAAAGAGAGGTGGAATAGAACATTTAATATTCATGCAAGGGGACATGTAAACATGCTATTAACTAACATGTTATATTAAGTCATACATATAAAGTATTAGCAATGTTGACTTAACTGGATAAATAAAGGTAGTAATATTTAATAAATGACCTGTTTGTAATAATGTTAGTATCATTATCCAGCAGGAAAACATTAAATCACAAGCATACCGTTATGCACTCATCGTCGTCGTCATCTTTGTCCGATTCTCCGAATATGTCTGATTCTTCCCCCTCGTCGTCATCACTCAACATGGACGACTTCTGCAGAGGAAATCATTCAATGTCATCCATGCTGTTGCAAATTGCATTTACATTCCTGACTAAGATAAGAGCGTCTTCTAAATGACTAAAATGCCATCATTACCATCGTCACCATAAACAATAGCATTCTTATGGCCAGTGTCCAGAGTAGGTAGGATTCAATCAATCACACACTTTTCTGTTGTTTCGTCTTTGATTAAATTGGCAAATACCCTAATCATCCCTTGTCAGAATTGTTCACACAAAGATATCCACCAACTCTGGGTTTGAACGTTGACCCTGACAGTCAAGAGTGAAATTGTCCTCACCTTCTTAATGCTGCTTGGCCCCTCCTCGTCCTGGTCAAAGTCTTCGTCTGACTGCTGTTCACAAACACCACAGGGATAATACAATTATCTGAATAAAATATAATTTTCTGTATTTTCACCTCGTTTGGATTAAGATTTAAAATTATGCCAACTTCACTCTGAAAAACATTGTTTCTTTCTGGATGAGTAGAGAAAAGTCTTACATCAGCATCTTTGCCATCTTCGCTGTCGATAACACTGTCCCGATCGCTGTCGATTGATATTTCTGTATAGTAAAAAAACACAACAGTTTCACAAAAAATACATGACAGAGGTTCTTCGACAGAGGTTACTCTTCCCAACGATAAAAAAAAACAGTACTTTTGGGGGGTTTGAACCGGTTCAGAACTTTATTTTACTGGTCGGACATGTAGAACGGAAAAAATAAATAATAAATAATAAATAATAAATAATTTAATTTCCAACCCCTGCTTCCCAGTACGTGGAGGAAGCGTATTGTGATGCACTCTCCAAACTGTGCCAAGAGTTGCTGGGCAAAAGTGTGAAAACTGCTTTGTTACATGTAGAACCACATTTACCCCTAAAGCATATATGATCAAACATTAAGTGATGCAGCACTGGCATCTACTTACATCTGATCCTACCCTGAGTCAACTATTTTTTTAAATTCCCTCTTTATGTTTATAAACAATGTTCAAACTTCAGCAATAAAAACTTGCTAAAGCAAGCATTGACTCTGGCTCCAAACAAACCCTCCTTGCGCCTCTCAGAAATGGCAATCATCCCTGTGGCAATTGCGCACAAAGTAAAGTAAAAAGCTCTGACTTTAGACACCCTCGGTGTGGTAAAAGGTTTAACATTAAAGGCTTTATTTCATGTAACACTATGATTGTTAATTGCATCTTACGTTGCCCATGTGATATGGCCATAAAATGTTTATTGACGAGTTCATCTGACTCTGAGAAAGTAGACAAAGGGCTTCATTGCCAAAATCCTGAAGTATCCCTTTAAGAAAAGAATTAGTGAGCATAAGAGCACCATAAGGCGTAATGATGACAATTACCCTGTTGCCTGCCACTTGAACAAAATGTTCAGTGCCTTTACGTTTTCAGGGTATTAAAAAAGTTTAACTTTCACCCAGAGAAGATAGCGCTGCCACTATCAAGGAGCAGGAAACTAATTTGCATGCTTATAAGAAACCCCACTACTTCAACGAACCATCAAACAGGAAAAGCATCAATACAGGACTAAGACCGGCTCTGACGCTCGTCAAATGTGGATTACAGGGAAACACACCCACGAGCTGCCCAGTTACGCAAACCTACGTGACGAGATAAATGCTTTCTATGCTCACTTCGAGGAAAGCAACACTGAACCATGCATGAGAGCACCAGCTGTTCCGGGCGACTTTGTGATCAAGCCAATGTAGGTAAGACCGTTAAACAGGTTAACATTCACAAGGCCGCAGGACCATATGGATTACCAGGACGTGTACTCAGAGCATTCGCTGACCAGCTGGCAAGTGGCTTCACTGATTTTTTTTTTGTATTTCTCCCTGACTCATGTCTGATGTACAGTTGAAGTTGGAAGTTTACATACACTTAAGTTGAAGTCATTAAAAATCATTTTCAACCACTCCACAAATTTCTTGTTAACAAACTATAGTTTTGGCAAGTCGGTTAGGACATCTACTTTGTGCATGACAATTCATTTTTCCAACAATTGTTTACAGACAGATTATTTCACTGTATCACAATTCCAGTGGGTCAGAAGTTTACATACACTAAGTTGACTGTTCCTTTAAACAGCTTGGGAAAATCCAGAAAATGATGACATGGTTTTAGAAGCTCCTGATAGGCTAATTGACATAATTTCAGTCAATTGGAGGTGTACCTGTGGATGTATTTCAAGGCCTACCTTCAAACTCAGTGCCTCTTTGCTTGACATCATGGGAAAATCAAAAGAAATCAGCCAAGACCTCAGACAAAAAAATTGTAGACCTCCACAAGTCTGGTTCATCCTTGGGAGTAATTTCCAAATGCCTGAAGGTACCACGTTCATCTGTACAAACAATAGCACGCAAGTATAAACACCATGGGACCACACAGCCGTCATACCGCTCAAGAAGGAGACGCTTTCCGTCTCCTAGAGATGAATGTACCTTGGTGCGAAAAGTGCAAATCAATCCCAGAACAACAGCAAAGGACCTTGTGAAGATGCTGGAGGAAACAGGTACAAAAGTATCTATAACCACAGTAAAACGAGTCCTATATCGACAACCTGAAAGGCCGTACAGCAAGGGAGAAGCCACTGCTCCAAAACCACCATAAAAAAGCAAGACTACGGTTTGCAACTGCACATGGGGACAAAGATTTTACTTTTTGGAGAAATATCCTCTGGTCTGATGAAATAAAAATATAACTGTTTGGCCATAATGACCATTGTTATGTTTGGAGGAAAAAGGGGGAGGCTTGCAAACTGAAGAACACCATCCCAACCGTGAAGCACGGGGTGGCAGCATCATGTTGTGGGGGTGCTTTGCTGCCGGTTGGGACAGGTGCACTTCACAAAATAGATGGCATCATAAGGGAGGAAAATTATGTGGATATATTGAAGCAACATCTCAAGACATCAGTCAGGAAGTTAAAGCTTGGTCGCAAATGGGTCTTCCAAATGAACAATGACCCCAAGCATACTTCCAAAGTTGTGGCAAAATGGCTTAAGGACAACAAAGTCAAGGTATTGGAGTGCCCATCACAAAGCCCTGACCTCAATCCTATAGAAAATTTGTGGGCAGAACTGAAAAAGCGTGTGTGAGCTAGGAGGACTACAAGCCTTACTCAGTTACACCAGCTCTGTCAGGAGGAATGGGCCAAAATTCACCCAACTTGTTGTGGGAAGCTTGTGGAAGGCTCCCTGAAACGTTTGACCCAAGTTAAACAATTTAAAGGCAATGCTACCGAATACTAATTGAGTGTATGTAAACTTTGACCAACTGGGAATGTGATGAAAGAAATAAAAGCTGATATAAATGATTCTATCTACTATTATTCTGACATTTCACATTCTTAAAATAAAGTGGTGATGTAACTGACCTAAGACAGGTAATTTGAACTAGGATTAAATGTCAGGAATTGTGAAAAACTGAGTTTACATACACCTTAGACAATTACATTTAAACTTCTGACTTCAACTGTACATGTTTCAAGCAGACTACCATAGTGTTCTTGAGCAAAGGGACAAAGGTAACCTGCCTAAATGACTATTGTCCCGTAGCACTCACATCTGTAGCCATGAAATGCTTTGAAAGGCTGGTCATGGCTCAAATCAATACCATCATCCTAGACACCCTGGACCCACTCCAATTCGCATACTGCCACAATAGATGCACAGATAGTGCAATAGAGATTGCATCACACACTGCCCTCTCCCACTTGGAAAAGAGGAACACCTATGTAAAAAGCTGTTCATTGAATGCTGAGCTGTAGTCAACACCATTGTGCCCTCCAAGCTCAATTAACTAAGGACCCTAGGACTGGACACATCCCTCTGCAACTGGATCCTTGACTGGTGGTGGGTAGGCAGCAACACATCCGCCACTCTGACCCTCAACACAGGGGCCCCTCAGGGGTGCGTGCTTAGTCCCCTCCTGTACTCCCTGTTCACCCACGACTGATTTGCACACGCACGACTCCAACACCATCCTTAAGTTTGTAGACGACACAACGGTGGTAGGCCTGATCACCAACGACGGTGTGGTGCCAGAACAACAACCTCTCCCTCAATATCAGCAAGACAAAGAAGCTGATCGTGGACTACAGCAAACGGATTCACATCTACGAGGCTGTAGTGGAGCGGGTCGAGAGCTTCAAGTTCCTCAGTGTGCACATAACTAAGGGTCTATCATGGTCGACACACACCAACAAAGTAGTGAAGAGGGCATGACAACACCTCTTCCCCTTCATGAGGCTGAAAATATTTGGCAGGGGCCCTCAGATAAAAGTCTATAGCTGCACAACCAGAAAAAAACCTTTAATGTTAGCTAAGTGACTAACATTAGCTTGCAAAATCAATCTTCCTGGATTAAGATCCCTGCTGTCTAATATTTGTTTTGTGCATGCTGCAAACTGCGTTTTGAGATACTTGCATTAGCTGGATTGTCTGTCTTAGTAGTGAATGATTGTATGCGCTCGTTAGCATTTACCTAGCATCCACTATGGTGGTCCGTAGTACTTTTGTCAGCATTCTGGTAAGTATATATATTTAATATTTTTACCTTTGCAAAATAAAAGTGAGCCCCTTGTGTGCACTACTGTTATTACTGTATATCCCAGGATTGCACAGGCACGGTATGGAAATCTGAGTACTGCCCTCCAACAGATGGTAGTGCATACAGCCTAGTACATTACTGGGGCCGAGCTCCCTGCCATCCAGGACCTCTATACCAGGCAGTGTCAAAGGAAGACCCTAACAATTGTTGAAGACTCCAGCCACCCTTGTCATAGACTGTTCTCTCTGCTACAGCACGGCAAGCAGCACCAAGTCTGGAACCAACAGGACCCTGAACAGCTTTTACCCTCAAGCCATAAGACTGCTAAATAGTTAATTAAATAGTTAACCAAATAGCTACCCAGAATAGCTGCATTTACCTTTTTTTTTCTCATCACATATGCTGCTGCTACTGTTTAATATCTGTCACTATATAGTCAAGTTATCATTACTCATTGTGTATGTATTATATGTTTTACTTTCTATTATTTCTCTCTGCAATGTTGGCAAGTAAGCACTTCACTGTTAGTCTACACCTGTTGTTAACAAAGCATGTAACAAATAAAATGTGACTTGAACACTGAGAAAACGGTGCAAAAGCGGTGCAAAAGGGAACTCTTTTGGACTCAAACACATCCATCAAGGCTTACTGATGATTTTGACATGAGGGCCATTATTTAATATGTTTCCCCCTAACCCCTGGCTTTATGTGGTTCCTGTCATTTATTACTTTTTTTAGCCTGAGGCTTTTCCTGGTCTTAAAAAAAAGAAAGAAAAAAAAGAAATGTGTGTTAAGTGTTATGCATTATGAAAAAACACATTTAAAAAAAAAAAAGGAATTGTCAAAAATATACTGAAACAAAAAAATATAAACTGTCTCAAAGTCAGACTTTTCCTGAGATAACTGATTACTGATGTGCCTCCTGGCGTTTGCGTACACAGGTTTTGCTCATCATGTCTGATTGCATTGACGCACGTTGCCTATATGTGGTCTCTGTCATGTGTTTTGTATGCTCTGATGAAGGTCTGACGACCAAAAGCGCAACCTAAATAAATAGAGAATTGTGCATTGATCTGGAGTGTGCAGAGATTTCTTTTCATTACAAAAAAATACATGAGAAACATTAATGTTACACAAGAAACACTATGCTTGGAAGAGAGCATTGAACACTAACAATATAAACACATGC
The DNA here is from genome assembly GCF_016432855.1 of Salvelinus namaycush. NCBI lineage: Eukaryota > Metazoa > Chordata > Actinopteri > Salmoniformes > Salmonidae > Salvelinus > Salvelinus namaycush. Next base: position 63,592,574 of record NC_052310.1, read on the forward strand.
TAAGAAAATACAGACTTTCTTTCAGTAGAAATAGTATATTAAGAACAGAGTTGAAGTGACCTACCTTCACTGGAAAGGTCTCCCAGTCCTACGTCGTCTTGCTCCATAAAAAGTTGAGAGCCAATAAGATACGGTAAAGGCCTGTCCACATACAGGTCCTACAGACACAGCGAGAGGTGGGTTGGAGAAAGAAAGAGGGGGGAGAAAGCAGACAGAGATAACATTGGTCAACACGGGCAGAACCATTCAAATATTACTCAAAAACACCCCTTTTACATCAACAATTGTCACAAAGTAGTTATTACGACCTAGACCCAAAAGAGAAATCAGAAGCAGAGTGGCAAGGAAAGATTAGCCAGGGAAGAAAACTTGAGAGGAACCAGACTCAGAGGAGTGCCAATCCTCCCTTAGATGTACTGGATAGGTATTAATTAGGGGTGTAACTGTTAACCAAACCCACAGTTTCGGTACGTATTGCAGTTTTGGGGACACGGATTGATTCGGTTTCAGAAATGCCAACAGTTACTGTAGTTAATTTTTGTTGACTTATGAAAATACAAAGTGTTGGTATTCCTGATTACATATACACTACATGGCCAAGAACATCTCATTCCAAATTCATGGGCATTGATATGGAGTTAGTCCCCCTTTGCTGCTTCAACAGCCTCCACTCTTCTAGGAAGGCTTTCCGCTACATGTTGGAACATTGCTGTAGCGTTAAGATTTCCCTTCACTGGAACTGAAGGGCTTAGCCCGAACCATGAAAAACAGCCCCAGACCATTATTCCTCCTCCACCGAACTTTACAGTTGGCACTAAGCATTGCAGCAGGTAGCGTTGTCCTGGCATCCGCCAAACCTAAATTTGTCAGTTGGAATGCCAGATTTATCACTTCAGAGAACGGGTTGACTGCTCCAAAATCCAATGGCGGCGAGCTTTATACCACTCCAGCCAACACTTGGCATTGCGCATGGTGCTCCTAGACGTTTCAACTTCACAATAACAGCACTTACAGTTAACTGGGGCAGCTCTAGCAGTGCAGAAATTTTACGAACTGACTAGTTGGAAAGGTGGCATCCTATGACGGTGTCACGTTGAAAGGCACTGAGCTCTTCAGTACGAGCCAATATTTGTCTATGGAGAATGCATGGCTGTGTGCTCGGTTTTATACACCTGTCAGCAAAGGGTGTAGCCGAATCCACTAATTTGAAGCGGTGTTAACATACACTAAATGGCCAAAAGTATGATTATGAGTCATATAATTAAGCAATACGGCACCAGGGGGTGTGGTATATAGCCAACATACCACTGCTAAGGGCTGTTCTTAAACTCGAGCTGTGGTATATTGGTCATATAACACAAATCCCTGAGGTGCATTATTGCTATTATAAACTGGTTACCAATGTAATTAGAGCAGCAACAAGAAATGTTTTGTTATACATGTGGTATACGGTCTGATATACCACTGTCAGCCAATCAGCACTCAGGGCTCAAACCACCCAGTTTATAATGCTTATAAGAGCACAAATCAGGAATACCACACGTTGTATTTTCTTAACTGTAAACACACGATTGCTCATCAACAACACTAAAATAAAGTGCAATATGTGTGTGAAATCAATATGTAAACATGGCTCAGACATTGTATAGGCCTATGCTATAATGTTTTCTAACAAAGAGAAAACTGCACACTTGTGTGACTCTCATAAAGGGGGTGTATCTGTAGCACGGTCCTTCTCATTTCCCACTCTGGCGTCAGGAGGCTGTCACTGTTAAGTAGCTCTCTGTAGCCCTGGAGGTCCATCCATCTGTAGTAAGCGGAACACTGGGTGCATTGGCCAATTCTTTGACAACTTCTGCTTTAGCTTTCTTATATAGAGTGGGTACTACCTGTTTGATGAAATGGGTGCAAGAGCTGGAAGTTCGTAATGTGGCTCGAGCACTTTCACGAGGTGTTACAACCCCCTATTCTTCTCAACCACCGAGAATGGCTGCATATTCATGGAAATAAACATACCTAATCACCCTTGTAATTTCTTTGGACAGGTCAGAATCAGCTGCTTGAACACAGAGGGAAGACAAAGTTGTGTTGTTATTTTGCTCCGGTGGTAGGAATACTGGGTTGAAGTTCGCATAAATGTGTCAACATGTTTGAGGTGATGGCAGCTACATAGACCATTCTCGTTGAGCTGTGGCGACAGACTCTCTGTCCATCGCCGTTGTAATCTACTGGAAGGCCAGAACGTTCCCAAACTGGAAACGATGGAGGATCCTCCTGTTTTGTCAACCGCACCATTAGCCATCATACAGAACAAGTTTCCGGCTGTGCCTCACAAAAGGACAGTTTGAAATGCGCCAATTAAGACATTCATTTTGATTACAACGTGCCCATAGACTAGTTGTTTTAACAGAATAGCGTGACATTTTTTTTCAGCTCAGATTTACTCAAGAGGCATACAACATAGCATAGGCATAGGTAGGGAAGGAATAGGTAGGCCTAGGTCTTTTTTTAAGTATTAATTCGGGTTCACAGTGAGGACTGAACCAAGGTCCCTGTACCAAACGGTTTGGTACGAATACACGTATTACACCCCTAGTATTAATCCTAACATGATATCTGCAGGCATAAGTAACTTGAATTTCATCTGTAATCCTGTATGTTTCCAGATGATTCCACCCTCACCTTGGGCTCTAGTATTGGCTCCACTCTGTCTGTGGCCTCCTCGTCCTCCGAGTCAGAGTTTCCTGCTTTGATGTCCAATTGTTCAAAGGCAGAGTCTAGCACCCTCAGACCGAAGTTCACTGCTTCCTGGACCTTAGGGATAAGCTCAGCTTCCTTCTGCTCACGAGTCTTCTCCTGAGGGGGAATTGAATTTAACATTAACCCGAGGGAGGAAATTAAGATGTTATGTGTAGACCTGTGACATCACAAAAACGACATACCCGGGAAGGAACAGGTAGATTATTTACCAGTTCAGGTTGTCTCTCCAAGGTCTCAGCCTTTGGCACTGGCTCCTCTACCTCCTCATCATACACTCTCTGAGGTCAACAAATACAAAGATCAGTAACATCACACAATCAATACAAGAATGAGTTAGAATCTATCAAACATAACACCCTCTGTGATATAGTCAGCAAACAGCGGAGCCACCATCAGTAACCACATGATTAAATACAAGAGGACTCAGTTCCTCATAGTCCCAGGGGGATGACTTTCACATTTTCCTTACCATGTAACACGATTAATATTTTCTTAATTAGGTTAAAAGCTTGTTAAATTTCAAAAGGTCTGGAAAATGTCAAACACAGCACAACCATCATCTAAAGAAGAGGGGCACCTAGCTCAACAGAGGAACAAGATATGGGTCGTGTTCATTTAGGCACACCATCGTAAAATTAACGAAATTTAAAAAAAAATCTGTAACAAAGCATCTTAGAGTAGGAGTGCTGATCTTGGATCTGTCAAATTACCCTTAATCATTATGAACTAAAAAGCTAAACTGATCCTAGATCAGTACTCCTACTCAGAAGCTTTGTGAACACGGTCCCATGACAAGACTCTCTGTTTCAGTCTATTTTCTTCCGTTAAAATTATCTAACGAACACAACCATGGTATTTCCTGTTCACACCACAACATACGTTTTCAATGAACTGTGTGTTGGAAAGCATGAGGAAGTCGTTGAAGACGGTATGCAGGCAGCAGTCTGTGGCCTTTGTGTCCCTGATCAGTCCATCCAGCTGCTTCTCTATCTCATGAGTCTTTGACAGCATTCTCTGGGAGAAGTCTTGCAGGAACAGGAAGAGCTGTGGAGGAGGTGATACCAACATCAATTTCATCTTCATCTATTCAATAGTGTATCTGATTGTCCACAAGCAGCCATTGTGTTCGGCCCTAAGATAAATAGTTAGTAATACATTCGCATGGAAGAGATTATGTTTACAATGCTGTGTGATTCCTCTACCCATAATATGTAGATTAAGAGGATTACACATTGCTGAATGCAGACAAAACCGGCAGGTAATCAGAGACTGAATAATAACTCAGGAGATACTAGCCTAAATGAAGGCCATAAACAAATGCCAATTAGCCTACCCCTGAGTCTGCAGCCAGGGACCAGTTGGCGCTGGTCTGTCGCATTTCTTCCAGTGTCCAGGGTCTCTCCCACACCTGGCCATCCTCCCCGGCGTGGTTGCTCTGGCTGGGGACATTCGCCATGCCATCCGGCAACCCGCTCATCTGAAACAATATGTGGGGCTTGTTCAATGGTAATAAACAGGAGAAAACATTTCAAACGGGGCTTCAGCGTGGCAATTGCAAAAACCGATTCTGTTGCAAAAAGTTTCGCCTGTTGGAAACTGTTTACTCCAAACGGAAAACTAAAGTTTCTATTGGATAAATTCAGTTAGGTCCTTCCCCGTTTCGTTCGGTTCTTAAACGATAAACGGTTTCCGTTGCAAGACGTAATGAATAGATTACATCCCTGATCTGTCGAAAATAACCCCAAATTATAATTTATAAGCGACAGGCATACATTGGCAAATGCGAGCTAAATGAGCTGCCACCACCGGCCTCTTTCTTGCATGCAATCCAGATTAGCTAGTTAGCAAACTACGAACACAGCAGTGCAAGGTTTCATTTGGAAGTCACAAGCTTTCGCAAAATGTTCTTTGGAATGCTAGTTAGATAGTTAGTTGAGTGAATGTTTATGCACCGCCTGAGACTGGCTTGTTAAAGTCAAAGATATGTATAAACCCTTCTATATGTGTTATCACACGAGCTAACAGTTAGCGAGCTAACGTTAGCTAAGCAGTGATTAATTGAGAGCCTACTCTCGCACTTACATGGATCTTCTTATTAAACTCACCTTAGTTACTGTTGGCAAATGTTGTCCACGATAGTAAAATATGAGCCCAAACCAAACGACGTGAAAAGAGAATCGATTATGCTAAACTCGGCCGTTTCCTCATTGGGCTTCTGACAGGTCGGCCATGTTCTGTCTGTCTGGAGACAATCAGCTGACCGCAGTCACCTGACTAATGTGGCGGGGCAACACCAACGCAATACCGCATAACATTCTCTAACGTGATCAATACATTATGGTGGATGTAAATAATACACAACAGCCACGTAGGCACGGGTGGGCCTGGGTCACCCACCGGGGAGCCAAGCCCACCCAATCAGATTGAACAAAAAAAGCTCTCTACTTGTCAGTGTTCCGAACGGGACATTATTTGTCTTTTTACCTAAACATGCAAACACCATCAGATAGAATTCATAGCTAGCAGTGCACTGTAATTTTTTTAAAATAATAATCCAAGAAGGCTCAAGGTCATTGGCCACAGATAAAATGACGTCAAATCACGTTATATCTACCTAGCTTTGATTGGACTGATCATGTCAACATACACACTTTCAAAATCTTAGCTAGCAAGTCAGCAGTCATCATTATGAATCAAGTCGATAATCTACTGGCAAATCCTTTTCAATCCTTGTCATATGGAGATAAATTATAGAGCCATTGGACATTACACAATAAATTGGAAATCGCAAATTCAACAATGAGTGGTTTGGAAGGAATCAGTGGCTAACTGCAAGCATTGCAAAACAATCACTAGCCTGCTATTCAGTGGAGTGCGTGTGTGGTCCAAGTCTGGGTTTAAGGGTCTCTTTTTCAAGATTAAAAGGAGAAACATTCAACATTGGTCATGCTGTCAATCCAGCATGACTTCTTCTGCGTACAAAACAACTGGAAACTCGGAATTGGGAAATCTCAGACTTGGGAAATCCCAGCTCCGACTGGGAAAATACGTTTTGAAGGTCATCCAACTCGGAATTCCAAGTCAGGAACTAGGGCCTCTTTCTAGAGCTCCGACCTGAAGATCACTGACATTATGATTCAACCTTGTTTGTTTCCGAGTTCCCAGTTGTCTTGAAAGCACCATATATCCAGAGAATGCCAGACTTTGATGACAGTTTGATGACAAAATTTGCCCACGAAGGACCACCGTGCCACCTTCCTGTTCAAGTGAGCACAACACGGGGCCTCCCGAGTGGCGCAGTGGTCTAACTGTGCCACTAGAGATCCTGGTTTGCGTCCAGCCTCTGACGCGACTGGGAGACACATGGGGCGGAGCACAATTGGTCGAGCGTCGTCTAGGTTAGGGCAGGGTTTGGCCGGCAGGAATGTTCTTGTCTCATCGCGCTCCAGTGACTCCTGTGGCGTACCGGGCGCAATGCACGCTGACACGGTCGCCAGGTGTACGGTGTTTCCCCCGACACATTGGCTGGGTTGTGTTTCGGAGGACACACGGCTCTCGACCTTCGCCTCTCCCGAGTTTGTACGGGAGTTGCAGCGATGAGACAAGACTGTAACTACCAATTGGATACCACAAAATTGGAGAGAAAAAGGTGTAAAAGTAACAACAACAACAAAAAAGTGAACACAGCACAACAAGGTGAGTCCAAAAATATATTGTATGCTACTGCATAAATTATGTAATATGCCGGGGAGATATGTATACTGTAAGAAAATAAAACTAAGTGTAGGAAGCTGTTAGTAGCCCATATACAATATTCAAATGCCATGATGATCTGGACACGACTGCCGAATCGAGGCAAAGTTAAGAATCTTTGGATTAACTATCTAATGTTATTTAAATATAGTAATTAATAAATTGGCTCAGTTTCTTTAAATTGACAATAATGTGAACTGTCTTGTTCACATTTTAAATTGACACAATATCTGTTAGCAAAGGTGTCAGCAGGGATTTGTAGTTTTGCATGATGTCTACTTTGACTCTAATTAGCATTTTTGAATCTGAGAGTAAATAGAGCTGAATATAATGATAAAAGTTACCTTGTCCAAGAGAGATTTACATGGTTATCAAAATGTCACACCAGGGTAAGCCTACACAAAACACAGCCCTTATTTGAAACACACCCCCAGGTGGTAAGGTTAGGCAACAACACATCTGCCATGCTGATCCTCAACACGGGGGCCACTCAGGGGTGCGTGCTTAGTCCGATCCTGTACTCTCTGTTCACCCACGACTGCGTAGCCAACGCACGACTCCAACACAATCTTTAAGTTTTCCGACGACACAACGGTGATCACTGACAACGATGATCAGAGGACACTTCTCCAGTGTGCCAGTGGCCATCGAAAGTGAGCATTTGCTCACTGAAGTCGGTGACAATGCCGAACTGCAGTCAGATCAAGAACCTGGTGAGGACGACGAGCACACAAGTGAGCTTCCCTGAGACAGTTTCTGACAGTTTGTGAAGAAATTATTTGGTTGTGCAAACCCACAGTTTCATCAGCTGCCCAGGTGGCTGGTCTCAGACAAGTCCACAGGGGAAGAAGACAGATGTGGAGGTCCTGGGCTGGCGTGGTTACACATGGTCTACTGTTGTGAGGCCGGTTGGACGTACTGCCAAATTCTATAAAGTGACGTTGGAGGTGGCTTATGATAGAGAAATTAACATTCAATTCTCTGGCAACAGCTCTGGTGGACATTCCTGCAGTCAGCATGCCAATTGCATGCTCCCTCAAAACGTGAGACCTCTGTGGCATTGTGTTGTGTGACAAAACTGCACATTTTAGAGTGGTCTTTTATTGTCCCCAGCACATGGTGCACCTGTGTAATGAGCACAAGTGCTATTTAGATTTCTATACAGGCTATTGTTAAAAAAGAGGATAGTCTTGGTTTGGAACAGTGCTAAAGTTGTCTATCAACTGTAAAAATTGAGCGCAACAGAACCAGTTACAACTGAAGTATCTGATCATCAATGAATTCGAGAAAATGCCATTCATTTTTTACAACAGCAGCTGCATATCATCAGGTAGGTGTAACGAACGTCGTCGGGAGAAGGAGACGACCAAGGTGCAGCGTGGTAAGTGTTCATATTTAATGTTATTAAATAAACTGAACACTGAATGAACAAAATACAACAAAGAGTGAGAACGAAACGAAACAGTCCTGTAAGGTATAAACACAAAACAGAAAACAACCAACCACAAACACAGGTGGGAACAGGCTACCTAAGTATGGTTCTCAATCAGAGACAACGATAGACAGCTGCCTCTGATTGGGAACCATACCAGGCCAAACACATAGAAATACAAAACAAGGACAACATAGAACACCAGACATAGAATGCCCACCCAAACTAACGCCCTGACCAACCAAAATAGAGACATAAAAAGGATCTCTACGGTCAGGGCATGACAGTAGGCCTATATGCACTTGTACTTTTTTTCATTTGGGAAACTATAATTTTCAAATTTATTCTATTTTATTCCATGATATTGTTCTTACAAAATAGATTTGTGTTGACTGTGGGAATGGGGATATAAGATCATCTGCTAGGCTAAATGAACAAACAAGGCTCATCACATGATCCTCAAAACAGAGACTGGCCAAACTTGTTTTTCTAAAAGTGATTTCAAAGGCATTATAAAATGACTGTATAGCCTAATAAGGATTTTTTGCTTCAGTATTTAATAAAATGTCGTTGTTTTTTTACATTTCATTTTACAGCCTGAAGGCAAAATGTATAGGCATGTTGCCTAGTTAAATAAAGGTTAAATAAAAGCATTAAAAATAAATGCATAAATGCTATTGATGTGTTGTTGAAATGCTGAGCGCTCCTGCCAGCCTGTGGCGTGTCACAAATGCTTCACAATTTATTTCTTAAATGGCAGGCTATGGCCTTGAAATAATAATATAGCCTAAATGATTTTTAGACTATCTGGCTTGTTCCTGACTGATTTAGAGTTGGTATGTTGTTTAATAGCCTGTTGAAATGTCAAACGTCAATTGATAGTGACAGAATCACACACTACTTCCCAAGCAAAGTACATTTTTTGTCTCCTCGGCTACAGAAGGTTGTACTGCGGCAGACAAACCAAAGATATCCCATATGCATTGGAGTCACGTCTTTCCCCGGCATTTTACAGCTTGTTTCTAGCATAAATCATTGCGGACTAAAGCATCATTGTAGATTAATTTATATAATCAGGTCCATTGAATTTGCTTCTAACTCTTAAGCTCTCTCCCTCTCAAACTGAACAGGACATCCGATATCGAATTTTTGTACAAATAAAAAATATATTTTGGAAGAAGCCTTTGACTCGCTTCCTGAAGTGCCACCTTACACAGCACAGCCATTGGTTAGGCAGCACAAAAGGCTTTCGGCCTACATTAGTAAGGGCAGGGCTAGCCAGGGCTCATGATTGAGATAGACTATTCATTGCAGTGTGTAATGCAGTATATCCTAGTTTTACACTATCCCAGCAGTACAAAAACTCAGGAAAGTACATTTTCTTAGAAATATAACTTTGCCCTGTGCTTCTCCGAGCATGATCTTCATAGAGCCTAGGCCTATAGTATAGGCTATTGATCATTTGATTGAGACCACACTAGGCGCACTTGATATTGTATGCCCAGCAGAGAGTCAGGGATGAGGGGCAGCATTGGTCACACATCGAGATATAATAAGCAACTAATTCTCAAACACTGAGCAATATGACATTTCATCGATTACATTACCCTCCCCTGGACTAAATTAAAAAATGATATTCCCTCCCCCTGACTGAAATTGAAAAAGCATGACCCTCCCCCATTTTCCTCCGGGTAACAATTGTGTACATTTCGACCGCTCCCTTAGCTATAAAACTGCACATTTCCCTCTCTGCCCCATGGCAAAATATGTAGAATTACATTAATTTAGCTTTAAAACAGCAATTGAACTGATCAAAACCAAGTAAGTATGCCTCTGATGTGGTCCCCTATAGGTATATTTTCAGAATTTGATTTCATTTTATGTATAGCTCAGTGGATAACGTACAGTCACAACCAAAGTTATTGCCACCCTTGATAAAGATGAACAAAAAAGACCGTATAAAATAAATAAAACAAATACTGACCTAATTGTATGCTCCCCAAAAATGTAAAATGACATTATTTGAAAGAAAAATTGTTTATTTAACAATTAATGAAAACAATTCTCAACAAGCTAGGGGTCAAAATTATTGGCACCACTGTTTTCGATACTTGGGCACCCTCCCTTTGTGAGGATAACGGCACTGAGCCTTTTTCTAAAATGTTTTATGAGATTAGATAACACATTGGGAAGGATCTTTGACCATTACTCCATACAGAATATTTTCAGATCCTTGATATCTTTTGTCTGCGCTGGGTGGACTGCCCTCTTCAATTCAACCCACAGGTTTTCAATGGGGTTCAAGTACAAAGACTGAGATGGCCATTGCAAAAAAAAAAAATTGTCGTCAATTAACCATTTCTTTGTGGGTTTTGATGTGTGCTTGGGGTTATTGTATTGCAGGAATATCCTATTAGTTAGTGAAGTGCCCTGGCTTCGCATCAGTTCAAAAGATTGAGGGGTGACTGAAGTGACCGCCTGAAAGATGTCAATGAGAGGATTGCATGAAATATTCTGCATGCATGAACAAAACAGATGAAAAGGAGGTTCATGCCAAATTAAATGTCCAATAGTCTCACGTGGAATTCTCGTCTCGTCACATTTTCGTTGACTAAAATGAAAAGTAATTTGTAATAGTTATATTTTTTTCCCCAAGGCACCTTGTCTTGTTATCAGAGTTTAGCCTTTATCATAAATAAAGGTAAAAAAATAAATACAAATAAATAAATCATAGTCATAAAAATATTTTCTGGAATAGTTATTGTTGTCAAAATTAACATTGATATCCTGGTACTGGGTAAAATTATTGACGTAGTTGACCTTAACAAGGGCTCCAAGACTCGTGGAAGCAAAATAGCCCCATACTGGTGTGCATGGCCAAAGAGCTTTATTTTCATGTCATCCAACAACTGTAAACGCCTGGAGTTTGCTGAACGGCATTGGCACTTGAAATGGAACCGGCACTGTGGTCAGATGACACAAAAATAGAGCTCTTTGGCCACGCACACCTGTGGGTTTGGCGTCGAAAGAAGGATGCATATGCAGAAAATGACCCCATACCTACTGCAAAATATGGTGGTGGATCTTAGATGTTAAAGGGGCTATTTTGCTTCCATTGGTCCTGGGGCACTTATCAAGGTCAATGGCATCATTAACTTTTCCCAGTACAAGCACATTTTTGCCAAAAACCTGATTGCCTCTTCCAGGAGGTTGAAACTTGGCCGCAAGTGGATCTTCCAGCAAGACAATAACCCCAAGCACACATCAAAAAGTAAATGTTTAATTGACCACAAAATCAACAATTCACAATGCCATCTGTCTCTGGACTTGAACCCCATTAAAAACCTGTGGTTTGAATCAAATAGGGCAGTCCTTAAGTGCAGACATAGGATATCATCTGGAAAGATTCTGTATGGTGGAATGGTCTAAGATCCCTCCCAATGTGTTCGCCAATATAAGCCTGATGGTATGCCTCATGTATAACCTATGTAATACTTTTGTAATAAACACAAAATAAACACAAAGCTTTCTTTTCATAAAATAAAAGCTGACCTGGCCTATTCTAAATAACCAGCTGAGAATAACCTGAATAATCAGCATAATAACCTACACTTACACATTTACTGAACAAATTCTTCATTGTGTTATGTTTGTCATTTTTAAAATGTATTTTTTATTAACAAATATCAACAAACAAAAGAGGAATAGTCACATGCAAACAAGCATACATACAAACGATTTACCTTTCAAGGAATCCTAAACAAACAAATCATATTCATTAATAATACAAGTTTTAATTGCGTTTTTGTTTTTCATTTTAATTAAAGTAGTGCCATATTGTTTAAATTCATTTATTTCTTCATTATATGAAGAAAGTTAGGTTTTGAATTAGACCATTTGCATTTGTGAATATGAAATTTACCTAGTATTATTAGCAGTTGAATTAAATATACTACATCTTTATCTATGTCAGAATTTCTGAAATAAATCATTATATCAAAACCATTAAATAGTACAACCGGTCCTATTTTTTTTGTAACAAAATTCTGTTTGATAAATTGTTTGTCATCATTAAAGGTAGACTCAGCGATATGACTGACGTAGGGGCTCAAAATAAACAGCATAGTGGGTCAATTTCCAAAACAACTAAGAGCGTTGAAGCGCGAGTCTAAACTCTCTCATTGTTTTGGACCCGTACCTACCACGCTCTAAGCGAACCCATGCACATGTGCAGATACTGTGTGTGACACTGTGGGAGCGAAGTCTTGCATCTCGCTTATCGCAATATCTGCGGTGCTGCTCATGGCAACATCATTTTGCTGAGTCTACCTTTACATTGTCCTCTAGGCTACGCTGTAGTCTATAGTAGATCTTCAATTCCACTGTGAATGAAATAGGCCTATTCCAGAGTAGCTTAAACAAAATAATTCACAATGCTATTGTTACAAATTCCCTGCCAGTGACTGTTATAAGCATCTCACAACCCTGAGCTGCACACTCCACTCCCATCCCCCATAACCAGAGCCTGAGTGTCTAGGTGTACCATAAATCTGCTTCTCAAACTCTCCCTGACCTGTGTCCTGATAGGTTGCTAGGGATGTTACTAGGGGCCGGTCATCTGCTTATCCGAGTTTCCCGTGTCCCATGATGCCTTGCGCGAATTATGGGCATTATTTCCGGCTCGAAGTAAACAAATGGTTTCTTCATTCATTCATGAACAGCTTGCCAAACTAATAATGCTGTGGGAACACAACCTGACGGAGATCAAGAAGGGTAACATTAGCCTACCTTTACCCTCCGTAATTGATGGTTGGTTGGGAAGGTGACGTGATGAGGTGACCTCGTATCACGTACGGTAGCATATTTACTTACTTTGTTGAATCAGTAGCTTGCGATGGTAAGGTGATGAGCAACTTAAAAAGTTCGGAGGCGTACTAATATCTACACAGTAACAAAGTCGGTTGTGTGTTATTGAAGGATGCTGGAGACGACCTTGTCTACCTAAAAGCAGACATAGAGCCGAGTCAAAGCCTGCGCACATCTCATCACAAGGTGTGGGTACTCGCATCAACGACAGGTGTCATACAGACAGTGGATTGCTCATGTATTGCAGGGCCAGGACGCTCTTGTAGTCATGCTGCAGCAATTCTGTGGAAGGTCAGGAAAGTAACGACCAAAAATGACATGAAAGTGCAGAACAACGGGTACTCAAATAGAGGTTTGGATCAAATGGTCTTCTTCAGCTAAGTTGCAGATGTAGACAACAGCAGCAAAGCAGGCCCACGCCAACATGATTCAGCCTACACGAACACACTGTCACACTGAGCACAGCACAACACTAACCTGTAGGAAGTGCACAATGTTTTATGAGGCCTACATCAAATTATCCCCCGTACAAGCAGTTACATTGATGAAGGAAACCAAGACCCAAAGTGCTTCACAGCTATGGCATGATGCTTGGAGGCTGTGTCTAACAGCCAGCACAGCAAAACGAGAACCCCAAACGAAACACCAGATCCCCAAAAAATGTGTATATGAGCATTTGTACCCAACCTTCACTGGCAATACAGCAACAAAGCATGGCAAAGAAAATGAGGTCAATGTCATCACACTCCTGGAGAGCAGAGGGCATGTTGTGGAGAACAGAGGCCTGGTGGTGCACCCTGCCCATCCTTGGTTGGGGGCCAGCCCAGATAGGATCCTTGATGCAACACAACTCCTTGAGATCAAGTGCCCCTTCAAGAGTTCCACATCTCTTACAGAATTTTTGAGTCGGCCAAATGGTGACATCAAAAGCTTGGATGATGGACAGTACCCAATTCGTCCCAATGGAAAAAATGGATACTACCTTCAGGTGGGTAAAAATGTTTAAGAAAATAGATGATTAGCTGTATTATTACAAGTATTGAACATTGTATTGTAAACTCATACTAATCAGAATTGTGTGGCAATGTGCTTTATTCCTTCTTTCAGACACAAGTGACCATGATGTGCCTGGGCCTACAGAGCTGCAAGCTGGTTGTCTGGACACCAAGCAAGCACATAGAAGTGTACATTCCATTTGATAAAGACTACACAGTTGCACATGTGCAACAGCTGCAGAAGTTCTACTTTTTACACATGCTACCTCGGTTGGCTGAAAAGAAGATACATCTCTGCCCAAAGTACCTGGTCTCTTTAAGTAAATGGGGGTGAGCAGTAGATTGAATATGCTGAGCATACACAATTCAATTAGTTTGAGCGTGGACTTACTTCAAGAAGTACTGTTTTAATAAATATATATATTAAATGATACATAAGATACTAATATATTAGATAATTAATTTATTAAGAGATATACCTACACAAACACAGTGTAATGATCTCTCACCAGTTTATTTTTCATAGGACAGAACCAGTTAATATAGGCAAGTTGGTACAGGCAGTTGTGTGAGCTGACAAAACAATGATATAAAACAAATACAGCTAACAGTTGGAATAAGAGAATGTTACAAATGCTGATACTTTGCAGTTCATTAATAGGAATAAAGTGATGTACATTTTTGTAATACATAAATGATCAGTGCATGTTTGTCATGTTGATTGTGTTAGACATTGTGTCTATTTGCTAGAAATAAGTTCTCCTCTCAGATTTACAAGAGCTGCACACATTTTAAGTATGTTGGCAAATTTAGGGACCAAACTAATAGGCACAGTTTGTGAGAGAATCTTGTACACCGTAAGACGCCTTATTGCTCGTTGCACTTGAATTTCGGACATTAACAATGCGTCGTGCGCGAGTAACCTGCTCATTTGTCAACTGGCATTGCTTCCGTGTAAATGCTTGTAAGACCAAGCGTACATTACGTTCCTCTAGCAAGTCCCTAATTGTGAAGCCACGGTCCCCCATCACCTCATCTCCAGCACGCAAATGGTCGAGAAACCCTGAGTTCTGTGTTATGAACCTATCGCTACATTTCCCACCATAAGCCTCTAAAATGAACACAACCATTCCTGATGGAGCAGTTGCAACAATATATTTTACAGCATTACTGGCATAGTAGTTGCCATGTGTGCTCCCTCTCTGGCCTCTAGGTCACCAGGCCGCTCGTTATCGCGCACACCTGTCACCATCGTTAGGCGCACATGCACGTCGTCAGAATCACCTGGACTCCATCACTTCCTTGATTACCTGCCCTATATATGTCAATCCATTTGGTTTCTTCACCAGCTGTCATTGTTTCTGTTTCTTGTCTGTGTGTTGTTCTTGGTTTGCATTATGGTCTGTTTATTTTATTCAAACACTCCCCCCCTGAACTTGCTTTCTGACTCTCAGCGCATGTTATAGTAGTGACTAAGATTCAGTTCTTGAGTCCAGATTTTAAGCCTTATGCAAAACACTTTCTGCGCAGTCATGTTCCTGAAAGACTTGTGGCTTAGTAGCCTTTGTCTCACAAGGCAGCCATGGAATGATATCCTTTGTGTGCTCAGCAATGACATCTATCCAGAATTTCATGATTTTACAGAACTGACCGGGTGACCTTTTGAAGAGTCTTGCTTAATCAGCTACAACAAAGTTCTGTCTAAGTTTCATTAGTGTCAACAGAATTTGGTCTACAACTGGCATCGTTGATGATGTGGGGGCAAAAACTTGTAAGCAAGACACGAGTGTTGAATTCTAGTAGTGGAATCCCTGTGTTCAGCAAACAGTCTGCATCTTTCAATGTAACATTTGTAACAGACGGTGACCTCTCGGGCTGGTGCAGTCATCATGCCACATGTAATGATAGGTCCTTTGGAGTAGGTGTGGTCCTCCATTGCTGGGTCTGACCGCTGTGTTTGGGCATCATGGAAGGTCTTTGAAATAGGACCTGGCTCCTCAGAAACCTCCACCACACCATGCTCATCTGCAGGTGATTAGTTGAATATGAATATAGATGATTAGTTCATGAGATTATTTGGTAAGGATCTGGAAAAGCAAATACACTCATTTGGGATGCATTCAGAAACATTTTAAACTCCCTGTGCCTTAAAGTGTTTATCAGACTATTCTCTACTGTAAATAAGCACTCTAAACCCAGTGGGATACATAGACGAGGTTTAATATTTTCTAAATAAATATTCTATCTATTAGCTAGAACAGGGAATGAAATTAACACTTGCCAAATATAGGGTAGATGTGGCAGGCAAACATTTCCGGTCACTTGCCACCATGGCAGATAGAAGAATAACCTATTAATATTATTATACTTTAAGAATAATCATGGATTAAGGTTACACAATATGTACCATATTTCTAATGTCAAGTAGCCTACCACTGACTCCGTGTTTACAATTATAAAGCGTATAACAGATTTCATAAGTGGCAGATTTTTTTAAAAGTGTCTGGTAGAAATTAAAGAGATTAATTTCCGGCCCTGACAAGAAGCTATCGTAGTCAAATTCTAGCAAAAACTGAAGACAAACACGCGATATCAAAACTACTCGACATGTTTGTCAACCCTCTTGCTGAGGCGGCGTCTCTTCTCTGGTGGCCTCTCATTGCATCACATGCATATGACTGAGCAAATGTGTCATCATTTGTCACTTTTTCCCTATCTCAATGATTCACCTAACACGTCACTGTCATACGTTTGTACATTCAATAGTGCACCAGTGTTACCACTGTGCAGTAATTAATGAGAGACTGCGTTGGAAAGTATGAGGAGTCCCACCCACCTTCGTTATATACATACAGGGACTGAGCTTGAAAGATAGACCAGCGCGGGCAGGAAGAGACGTCTAGCAAACCAAAAGTAAGTGACAAACTAAATGCATGTTTTGCTTAAATCGAAGCTGAACTAGCTATAATATATCAATCGTTTCCAGTAGCGATAGTGCATAATACATTTTTCGGGTTTTTGACACATCGCTTGGATACATTAATTTCTCTACTAGCGAGCCTTCTTGCGCGAGGGCTATACACAATATAACAAAATGTCTCATTGCACTGAGAACATGATAAAGTAGGCTAGGCCTATGGTTAGTTATAGAACTTGAAATGTATGTTTGAGTAATTTGCCTGACAACGACAGGCGGCTTCGGTAAATTTGCTTTTCTTCTTCCGATTAACGTAAACTCGTACATCGCCTTGGTCCGTACAATTGCCCTTATTTTAGCGCCCCAAAAACGTAATACTTCCAGATCAACTGTAATGTCAATACCATTGTAAAGCACAATTTCTCCCCTCTCCAACATTATCAATTGCATGACCTAAACGTTGCCCGTTTCTGCATAATTCAAGCAGGCAATGAGCCCCTTCAGGTCTTTTTAAAAATGGCGGGTGGGAAAGCGAAACTAATGCGTGATAGTGAGAAGGAGAGATGTTGTGTGGGAAAATGGCTTTTTTTCACTTGATCTGTCCAACTTATCACCTTATCACCTCTAAAATGTAAATAAAACACTATCAAGAGTTTATATAATGTGTCATTACATACCTATTTGAAGGTTTGTGTCGAATTTGAATTGGGTTTTTAGGGCGGTGCTAAAGTGATCTTAGAAGTAAACAGCGGCTTTGAGAATGATGATCGCATGCAATGATGACGCAAAAAATTACTAGGTATCCCTCTTACCCCAGTCACTGTCCATTTCTTGTTTTTAAACGATGAGAGAAGTGCTACACCTGGTGGAGAGAGATTGTAAGACAGAAATAGTTGCTTTATGCGTACTGTACGTTACGACATGACACGTCACGATGTAACGGAGGGTCCGTTTTTTCAACTTTTCTCCAATACTATAGAGCCATTACCATGTCGATCAACGCTTGAATAGAAACCTAGTTCACACACCTGATTTTGAAGTCAACACAGTCGCTACAGTCCCATTAGTTTTCTTTGTAGCCTCGTTTGAATGTAGCGGTTGCGGACATTTGTACGGAATGGGGTGAGTTTACGTTAGTAGGCCTAGTGCGGAACCTTGACAATGTAGCAAAATTAAAACTTAAAGTGTGAAATTAAAGTTAACCTGGCTACTTTATGCATAAAAAGTCTAGTGGTGTAACTTTATTTTCGCATGGTTTCGGTATTGACTTATAAAATATAAACACTATTTTGCTTCAGTCTATCTTGAGTTGCTGTCATTCGGTCACAGTGCAGTGTAGGTGTAACAGTTTCACTTCCGTCCCTCTTCTCGCCCCAACCTGGGCTCGAACCAGGGTCGCTCTGCACACATAGACAACAGTCACCTTTGAAGCATCGTTACCCATTGCCCAGGTAGGGACGAGAGCTATAATGTTACATTGATGCTGTTGACCCGGATCACTGGTTGCTGCGGAAAAGGAGGAGGTCAAAAGGGGGGTGAATGTAACCGGTGTGAAATGGCTAGCTAGTTAGCGGGGTGCGCGCTAATAACGTTTCAATTGGTGACGTAACTCGCTCTGAGAAGTTGAAGTAGTTGTTTCCCTTGCTCGGCGGCTTTTGTGGGGCTAAGGGTAACGGTGCTTCGAGGGTGACTGTCGTCGATGTGTATAGAGGGTTCCTGATTTAAGCTCAGGTAGGGGCTAAGAGAAGGATGGAAGCTATACTGTTACATAGGCTATTCCCAAAGCTTTATTATAAGCGCCGGCCTAGGCTATTCTCTTATTTATTCCATGTTGAAAGGTAGTTTTTAAACATTTTTATTTAACCTTTATTTAACCAGGTAGGCTAGTTGAGAACAAGTTCTTATTTGCAACTGCAACCTGGCCAAGATAAAGCAAAGCAGTTCGACACATACAACAACACACCTGGAATAATCAAACATACAATCAATAATACAGTAGAAAAAGTCTATATACAGCATGTGCAAATGAGGTAGGATAAGGTAGGTAAGGCAATAAATAGGCCATGGTGGCAAAGTAATTACAATATAGCAATTAAACACTGGAATGGTAGAATGTGCAGAAGATGAATGTGCATGTAGAAATACTGGGGTGCAAAGAAGCAAGATAAATAAATAAATACAGTAGGAGGAGAGGTAGTTGTTTGGGCTAAATTATAGATGGGCTATGTACAGGTGCAGTAATATGTGAGCTGCTCTGACAGCTGGTGCTTAAAGCTAGTGAGGGAGATAAGTGTTTCCAGTTTCAGAGATTTTTGTAGTTCATTCCAGTCATTGGCAGCAGAGAACTGTAAGGAGAGGCGGCCAAAGGAAGAATTGGTTTTGGGGGTGACCAGAGAGGTATACCTGCTGGAGCGCGTGCTACGGGTGGGTGCTGCTATGGTGACCAGCGAGCTGAGATAAGGGGGGACTTTACCTAGCAGGGTCTTGTAGATGACCTGGAGCCAGTCGGTTTGGCGACGAGTATGAAGCGAGGGCCAGCCAACGAGAGTGTACAGGTCGCAGTGGTGGGTAGTATATGGGGCTTTGGTGACAAAACGGATGGCACTGTGATAGACTGCATGCAATCTGTTGAGTAGGGTATTGGAGGCTATTTTGTAAATGACATCGCCGAAGTTGAGGATCGGTAGGATGGTCAGTTTTACAAGGGTATGTTTGGCAGCATGAGTGAAGGATGCTTTGTTGCGAAATAGGAAGCCAATTCTAGATTTAACTTTGGATTGGAGATGTTTATTATGTTTTATTCTAAGTCAGAACCGTCCAGAATAGTGATGTTGGACGGGCGGGCAGGTGCAGGCAGCGATCGGTTGAAGAGCATGCATTTAGTTTTACTTGCATTTAAGAGCAGTTGGAGGCCACGGAAGGAGAGTTGTATGGCATTGAAGCTCATCTGGAGGTTAGTTAGCACAGTGTCCAAAGAAGGGCCAGAAGTATACAGAATGGAGTCGTCTGCGTAGAGGTGGATCAGAGACTCACCAGCAGCAAGAGCGACATCATTGATGTATACAGAGAAGAGAGTCGGTCCAAGAATTGAACCCTGTGGCACCCCCATAGAGACTGCCAGAGGTCCGGACAACAGGCCCTCCGATTTGACACACTGAACTCTGTCAGAGAAGTAGTTGGTGAACCAGGCGAGGCAATCATTTGAGAAACCAAGGCTGTTGAGTCTGCCGATAAGAATGTGGTGATTGACAGAGTCGAAAGCCTTGGCCAGGTCAATGAATACGGCTGCACAGTATTGTTTCTTATTGATGGCGGTTAGGATATCGTTTAGGACCTTGAGCGTGGCTGAGGTGCACCCATGACCAGCTCTGAAACCAGATTGCATAGCGGAGAAGGTACGGTGGGATTCGAAATGGTCGGTAATCTGTTTGTTGACTTGGCTTTCGAAGATCTCAGAAAGGCAGGGTAGGATAGATTATAGGTCTGTAGCAGTTTGGGTCAAGAGTGTAAACCCCTTTGGAGAGGGGGATGACTGCAGCTGCTTTCCAATCTTTGGGAATCTCAGACGACACGAAAGAGAGGTTGAACAGGCTAGTAATAGGGGTTGCAACAATTTCGGCAGATAATTTTAGAAAGAAAGGGTCCAGATTGTCTAGCCCGGCTGATTTGTAGGGGTCCAGAATTTTCAGCTCTTTCCAAACATCAGCTGACTGGATTTGGGAAAAAAGAGAAATGGGGAAGGCTTGGGCGAGTTGCTGTGGGGGGTGCAGTGCTGTTGACCGGGGTAGGGGTAGCCAGGTGGAAAGCTTGGCCATATGAAAGCTGGTGGTTACTTTTAACATGAGTCTTCAATATTCCCAGTTGAGAAGTTTTAGGTTGTAGTTATTATAGGAATTATAGGACTATTTATCTCTATACCATTTGTATTTCATATACCTTTGACTATTGGATGTTATTATCGGCACTTTAGTATTGCCAGCCTAATCTCGGGAGTTGATAGGCTTGAAGTCATAAAAAGCGCTGTGCATCCCAGCATTGTTAAGAGCTGCTGTTTGAACGAATGCTTACGAGCCTGCTGCTGCCTACCACCGCTCAGTCAGACTGCTCTATCAAATATCAAATCATATACTTAATTATAATAAACACACAGAAATACGAGCCTTTGGTCATTAATATGGTCAAATCCGGAAACTATAATTTTGAAAACACAAAGTTTATTCTTTCAGTGAAATACAGAACCGTTCCGTATTTTATAGAACGGGTGGAAACCCTAAGTCTAAATATTGCTGTTACATTGCACAACCTTCAATGTTATGTCATAATTATGTTAAATTCTGGCAAATTTATTACGGTCTTTGTTAGGAATAAATGGACTTTCAACATTTCGCAACGAGCCAGGCGGCCCAAACTCCTGCATATACCCTGACTCTGCTTGCACTGAACGCAAGAGAAGTGACACAATTTCCCGAGTTAATATTGCCTGCTAACATGAATTAATTTTAACTACATATAAGGGTTTAAAAAAAATATCCTTGTGAATTGATTTTAAGAAAGGTATTGATGTTTATGGTTAGGTACTTGTTTGCAACGATTGTGCTTTTTTTGTAAATGCGCTTTTGATCATCAACTTGAAGTAGGCTGTGATTCGATGATAAATTAAAAGGCAACGCATTGATTATATGCAACGCAGAACAAGCTAG
Organism: Salvelinus namaycush; assembly: GCF_016432855.1. NCBI lineage: Eukaryota > Metazoa > Chordata > Actinopteri > Salmoniformes > Salmonidae > Salvelinus > Salvelinus namaycush. Next base: position 63,613,997 of record NC_052310.1, read on the forward strand.
TTAACCTAGTAATATCATCAACCATGTGTAGTTATTATGTTTAGATTGATAGTTTTTTTATAAGATAAGTTTAATGCTAGCGAGCAACTTACCTTGGCTCCTTGCAGCCACAAGGCCCTTTTGATGCTGCACTCGCGTAACAGGTGGTCAGCCTGTCACGCAGTCTCCTCGTGGATTGCAACGTAATCGGCATCCAAAAAGGCCGATTACCGATTGTTATGAAAACTTGAAATCGGCCCTAATCGGTCAACCTCTATATTGAACATGAGGAATATGCCCACACACTTCAGCACAAGACCTACTCCCATTCGTCCAGCAAACATTTGTGTGCTTTACAGGGCCTTACACATATGGATCCCATATGGCTACTTATATTTATACACCGATCTGTATACATGTGTAACGTTCCTTACGTTTGATCAATAGAAAGGTGCCACATTTCATTCTAATGTATCAGAGCGATTGTGTTCCAGTTGGTAGCCTGTTTCTTAATTTAGGCTGTATTTGCCATATTGATTTGTGGTTTGATTATTATACAGGATGTTAATAGCCTATGGGCTTTGGTGAGTATGCTGAGCTTGTGTCCTGGTCAAATGCTTTGGTTTCTTATGTTGATGTCTTTGTGTCACAATTTCACTCCTGTATTACACTGGTGCTTGTTTACTTGAAATCTATAGGCCTCAGGCCACTGATAGGAGAAAGAGAAATGCATTGAAATTAGTATTAATGTGTTGAAATTAGTATTAGTTGTAGATAGGTTAGATAAATGAGAAGCATGGTTGATTGCTTGAGTCTTTGGTGTTTGGACTTTGGCTTTCTCTCTTAGTTTCATGTTAGGCTGTGGTCTAAGACTTGTGTGCGTACGGTACACTCCTAGACAAAAATGGTTCTGTGACTGTCCCCATAAGAGAACCCTTTTTGGTTCCTGGTAGAACCCTTTTTGGGTCCAAGTTGAACTCTTTTGGGTTTCATGTAGAACCCTCTGTGGAAAGGGTTCTACATGGAACCCAAAAGGGGTTAATTAAAAGGTTCTCCTATGGGAACAGCCAAAATACCCTTTTTGTTATAGATAGCACTTTTTTTCTAAGAATGTAGATTAAATGGGTGACGGTGTAATAACAGTTATGTAGTCCTTAAATCCATAAATATTATACTATAAAATTAGTTTGACACCCCTGCTGAACTTTGTACTGAATGTGCTTTTTATGTTGGCACACCTTGGGTGTAGTCAGTGACATGAAATAGAATGAATAGAGCTGACATGATTCCCTATTCTATCTGACAGACATAAATGTATGGTGTAGTACAGATATGACTATCTGAACATTCTATAACTTTAAATCAAATCAAATGTATTTATAAAGCCCTTCTTAGGAAGGGGAATTTTGAACCATCCACAAAACTGTTTCAGTTCAGCAATATTCTTGGGATGTCTGGTGTGAACCACTATCTTGAGGTCATGCCACAGCATCTCAATCGGGTTGAGGTCAGGACTCTGATTGGGCCACTCCAGAAGGCATATTTTCTTCTGTTGAAGCCATTCTGTTGTTCATTTAATTCTGTGTTTTGGGTCATTGTCCTGTTGCATCACCCAACGTCTTTGAGCTTCAATTGGTGGACACATACAATAACATTCTCCTGCAAAATGTCTTGATAAACTTGGGAATTCGTTTTTCTGTCGATGATAGCAAGCTGTCCAGGCCCTGTGGCAGCAAAGCAGCCCCAAACCATGATGCCCCTTTCACCATACTTTACAGTTGGGATGAGACTTTGATGTTGGTGTGCTGTGCCTTTTTTTTTTCTCCACACGTTGTGTGTTCCTTCCAAACAACTCAACTTTAGTTTCATCTCTCCACAGAATATTTTGCAAGTAGCGCTGTGGAACATCTAGATGTTATTTTGCGAACTTCAGACGTGCAGCAATGTTTTTTTTGGACAGCAGTGGCTTCTTTCGTGGTTTCCTCCCATGAACACCATTCTTGTTTAGTGTTTTACGTATCATAGACTCGTCAACAGAGATGTTAGCATGTTCCAGGGATTTCTGTAAGTCTTTAGCTGACACTCTAGGATTCTTCTTAACCTCATTGAGCATTCTGTGCTGTGTTCTTGCAGTCTTCTTTGCAGGAAAGCCACTCCTAGGGAGCCAGGACCATTACCTTTGTAACTGCATAAAAACATTTTACCAATGTGATTTAACCGATTGAAGTTGGAAAATAGACGGCAAGAAATGACGTATGGTGTTAAATGCCTGTAAACCGCTTGTGGAGGAAAATTACACTTTTATACTTTTTAAATATACCACAACGTTGTTGAATAGTAGTTTCTGATTGGCTAGAAGGGAATTCAATAATGGACATTAAAAAAGCATCGCAGTGCTAGCTGCGCCACCAGAGTCTCTGGGTTCGCGCCCAGGCTCTGTCGCAGCCGGCCGCGACCGGGAGGTCCGTGGGGCGACACACAATTGGGCTAGCGTCGTCCGGGTTAGGGAGGGTTTGGCCGGTAGGGATATCCTTGTCTCATCGCGCTCCAGCGACTCCTGTGGCGGGCCGGGCGCAGTGCGCGCTAACCAAGCGGGCCAGGTGCACGGTGTTTCCTCCGACACTTTGGTGCGGCTGGCTTCCGGGTTGGAGGCGCGCTGTGTTAAGAAGCAGTGCGGCTTGGTTGGGTTGTGCTTCGGAGGATGTGTGGCTTTCGACCTTCGTCTCTCCCGATCCCGTACGGGAGTTGTAGCGATGAGACAAGATAGTAATTACTAGCGATTGGATACCACGAAAATTGGGGAGAAAAGGGGAGAAAAATAAATAAATAAATAAAAAATAAATTAACAACATTGTAATTACTCAACAATACTAACCTAAATGACAGAGTGAAAAGAAGGAAGCCTGTACAGAATAAAAAATATACCAAAACATGTATCCTGTTTGCAATAAGGAACTAAAGTAAAACTGCAAATAATGTGGCAAAGAAATTTACTTTAAGTCCTGAATACAAAGCATTATGTTTGTGGCAAATCCAACACAACGCATCACTGAGTACCATTCTTCATATTTTCAAGCATGGTGGTGGCTGCATCATGTTATGGAGGATATGCTTGTCATAAGCAAGGACTAGGGAGCTTTTTTAGGATAAAAAAAAACGGAATGGAACTAAGCACAGGCAAAATCCTTCAGAAAAACCTGTTTCAGTCTGCTTTCCAACAGATACTGGGAGAGGAACACCTTTCAGCAGTTGTAGTTTTGACTTAAATTGGCTTGCAAGACTTAAATGGTCATCTAGCAATGATCAACAACCAACTTGACAGAGTTTGAATAATAAAAAAAAAAGAATAATGTGCAAATATTTTACAATCCAGGTGTGAAAATCTTAGACTCACAGCTGTAATCGCTGCCAAAGGTGATTCTAACATGTATTGACCCAGGGGTGTGAATACTTATGTAAATGAGAGATTTTTGTATTTAATTTTCAAGAAATGTGCAGAAATGTCAAAAAAAGTGTTTTCACTTTGTCATTATGGGGTATTGTCTGTAGATGGGTGAGAAAAAATATATATTTTGAATTCCAGCTGTTACACAACAAAATGTGGAATAAGTTAAGGGGTATTAATACTTTTTGAAAGGCACTGTATGTGTCCCAAAAATATTATTCCTGAGTTTATTTTTTGTAAACTTCAGGAAAATACTCAGTTTCTTGTATGTAGTTGTTCCATTTATACACAGTTACCCATAAATTGATCATGTTAAAAATTAAACCATCAGCCAAGGAAACCACGATTCATTCCTGCTTAATGGGTCATCCTGAGGAATTTAGCCATGTTTCTTCTCCCCAGCTAAACTCCATGGAGAGGGGAGTGGCCCACTGCATTTTCCTGTCATCATAACCTAACCCGGAACAGAAAAACTCCAAACAGAATGCATTTACATATAAAAAATAGGCCTTATATTTAGATATTTTTCCTTATTTCAGACCATAAACCATGAGTTATCCAGGATACCCCGCTCAAGCCGGAGGCTATCCACCCCAGGCAGGAGGTTACCCACCCCAAGCCGGAGGCTATCCACCCCAGGCAGGAGGTTATCCACCCCAGGCAGGAGGTTATCCACCCCAGGCAGGAGGTTACCCACCCCAGGCAGGAGGTTACCCACCCCAGGCAGGTGGCTATCCCCCTCAAGCAGGTGGCTATCCACCACAGCCTGGAGCTGGAGGGTACCCAGCCATACCCCCAGCAGGTAAGGCCTCAGGACAACAGATCATGCCTAATATATGCACATGCAGCATGTTTTATATGTTTTATTCTCTTAACAACCTCCGCTGTGCTGAGACAACACTCACAGACCAACTTGTGACTGACATAGTATTCCCATTCTGTGTGCCCTGAGTATCACTCTGCTGACTAGAATTGGCAAGTGTGTTTATTGCTAGTCCAAAGCCAATTTAATACTGACCCATTTCTTTACCTCTCTGCCCTAGCAGCAATACCAGATATTTGTTAAAACTTCTCTAGTATGAAGTTTAAGCACTTTCTATTTCTATTTAAAACAGAACAATTATCCTTTGGTTTCTGGTAACAGCTGATTGAAGGATGTATTGATTGATTGATTAATCAATTACTTGATTGGTTAACTACAATCATATACAACCACAACATCAAAGCAAAACTATCCAAACTGTTGTAAAACAGTAGTAATAGTACATAGCAATTTGTCAGTGATTTGCCATAAACAGTTTAGTGGCATGCCCATCTATGTCATCTGTTACAGATAGTTGGGGAGGTGGTGCTGGTTTCCCCACCTTTGGTCTTGATAATCTGTCCAACCCTGGATTCAACGCAGGCAATCTCCCAGCCATGGTAAGTCTGGCATGAAAATACAGTACAACCCGCCCCCCCCCCCCCCCCCCCAATCACAACCCAATTATTGACCGATAAGACTTTTTACCCAGGTCATCTTTTTCTCATATCTATCTATGTTGCAGCTCTCTTGTTAACCTCCCTTAATAGTCTCTCTCGCATGACTAAAATAATGTAGCTCATGTTTGTTAGCTCAGATAGTGCTTCAAAAACATAATAATTTGCTGCAACCTTCTCTTTCACTGTTGTAATCCTTCAAAACTCCATGTTTTGTATCATTTCTTTTTTACATTGCCTTTTATTTTCTCTTTATTAAAAAAACAAAAGCAGATGTTTAATCAACATCTATAATACATAATTGATTATCTACAAAACAGCTTTGCTTGCAGATTAATTGAAACCAATCAGCTTCCTGCACATTTTATTGGATGCCCACTTCTGCTCCAATCACATGCCAACCCGATCTCCGCAGCCATGTTCACCTCTGGTGGATACCCCCACCCTGCCCCCCAGCCCCCTAACCAACAGCCCTATGGTATGTACCCCCAGCCAGGAGGACAGATGCCCCAGCCTCAAGGCCCAGGCATGGGCTATCCAGGCCAGCCCAGGCCTGGCTACCCACGGGCACCCTCACCCAACCCCTCCATGCCTGGTTACGGAGGAGGACCAGCGCCTAATCAGCCCATGCCAGTGTACCCTCAAGCCCCGTCGCCCAACCCGTCCATGCCTGGAGGTGGAGCCATTCCAGTCTCTCCTGCCATCAATGTAAGATACACTGGGAAGATTTAACCCTATTGTGTCAATAGTCCTTCAAAATACAATTTTAGGACAGGCATACATCTGGTTAATACATCTGGAATACCTAAATGTTCTGCACTAATATTGATTGGGCTTCTATTTTTTTCTTACTCTTCTTGAGATGTCAATTATAAGAGATTTTGCCAGGATTTTTACTGGTAAATAACACTGACAGTGTAAAGCAATCAGGTTACATTCCGGGTTAATTCCCTTTTCTTTCAGAGAGGATTCCGGGGAAGCATCAAGGATCATCCGGGAGCAGACCCACTGAGAGATGTGGAGGTTCTGAGGAAAGCCATGAAGGGCTTTGGTGAGTTGGTTAAATAGACCCTGTCCAGAAACAACCCCTAGCCCCTTATACTGGAGTCTAGTGAGTGAGTTAGACCCTGTCCAGAAACAACCCCTAGCCCTTTATACTGGAGTCTAGTGAGTGAGTTAGACCCTGTCCAGAAACAACCCCTAGCCCTTTATACTGGAGTCTAGTGAGTGAGTTAGACCCTGTCCAGAAACAACCCCTAGCCCTTTATACTGGAGTCTAGTGAGTGAGTTAGACCCTGTCCAGAAACAACCCCTAGCCCCTTATACTGGAGTCTAGTGAGTGAGTTAGACCCTGTCCAGAAACAACCCCTAGCCCTTTATACTGGAGTCTAGTGAGTGAGTTAGACCCTGTCCAGAAACAACCCCTAGCCCTTTATACTGGAGTCTAGTGAGTGAGTTAGACCCTGTCCAGAAACAGCCCCTAGCCCCTTATACTGGAGTCTAGTGAGTGAGTTAGACCCTGTCCAGAAACAACCCCTAGCCCCTTATACTGGAGTCTAGTGAGTGAGTTAGACCCTGTCCAGAAACAACCCCTAGCCCCTTATACTGGAGTCTAGTGAGTGAGTTAGACCCTGTCCAGAAACAACCCCTAGCCCCTTATACTGGAGTCTAGTGAGTGAGTTAGACCCTGTCCAGAAACAGCCCCTAGCCCCTTATACTGGAGTCTAGTGAGTGAGTTAGACCCTGTCCAGAAACAGCCCCTAGCCCCTTATACTGGAGTCTAGTGAGTGAGTTAGACCCTGTCCAGAAACAACCCCTGGCCCCTTATACTGGAGTCTAGTGAGTGAGTTAGACCCTGTCCAGAAACAACCCCTGGCCCCTTATACTGGAGTCTAGTGAGTGAGTTAGACCCTGTCCAGAAACAACCCCTAGCCCCTTATACTGGAGTCTAGTGAGTGAGTTAGACCCTGTCCAGAAACAACCCCTAGCCCCTTATACTGGAGTCTAGTGAGTGAGTTAGACCCTGTCCAGAAACAACCCCTAGCCCCTTATACTGGAGTCTAGTGAGTGAGTTAGACCCTGTCCAGAAACAACCCCTAGCCCCTTATACTGGAGTCTAGTGAGTGAGTTAGACCCTGTCCAGAAACAACCCCTAGCCCCTTATACTGGAGTCTAGTGAGTGAGTTAGACCCTGTCCAGAAACAACCCCTAGCCCCTTATACTGGAGTCTAGTGAGTGAGTTAGACCCTGTCCAGAAACAACCCCTAGCCCCTTATACTGGAGTCTAGTGAGTGAGTTAGACCCTGTCCAGAAACAACCCCTAGCCCCTTATACTGGTCTAGTGAGTGAGTTAGACCCTGTCCAGAAACAGCCCCTAACCTTTTATACATTGGTCCAGTGATTGAGTTAGTGTACTGGCCAGCAATATTTGACATTTGTATATACAGTGTGTATGATATTATAAATACCTCACATGCGACTCGTAATAAGACTAAGCAATTGGCCAATAAAATGTTTATCTGACTCATAAAGATAATTAGCCATATGCAAAAGACTATAGTTAAACCATGTGCAATCGAGTATAATGCGTTTAGCTGACTAAGGAATGGTCATGGGAAGCTACTCATTCAAGGGTTTTTCTTTATTTTTTACTATTTACTACATTGTAGAATAATAGTGAAGACATCAAAACTATGAAATAACACATATGGAATCATGTAGTAACTAAAACAGTGTTAAGCAAATCAAAATATATTTTCTATTCAATTTTTTTTAAATAGCCACCCTTTGCCTTGATGACAGCTTTGCATAATCTTGGGATTCTCTCAACCAGCTTCACCTGGAATGCTTTTCCAACAGTCTTGAAGGAGTTCCCACATATGCTGAGCACTTGTTGGCTGCTTTTCCTTCACTCTGCGGTCCAACTCATCCCAAACCATCTAAATTTGGTTGAGGTCGGGGGATTGTGGAGGCCAGGTCATCTGATGCAGCACTCCATCACTCTCCTTCTTGGTAAAATAGCTCTAACACAGCCCACAGTGTGTTGGGTTATTGTCCTGTTGAAAAACAAATGATAGTCCCACTAAGCCCAAACCAGATGGGATGGCGTATCGCTGCAGAATGCTGTGGTAGCCATGCTGGTTAAGTATGCCTTGAATTCTAAATAAATCACAGACAGTGTCACCAGAAAAGCACCCCCACACCATATCACCTCCTCCTTCATGCTTTACGGTGGGAAATACACATGCAGAGATCATCCGTTCACCCACACCGCGTCTCACAAAGACACAGCGGTTGGAACCAAAAATCTCCAATTTGGACTCCAGACCAAAGGACACATTTCCACTGGTCTAATGTCCATTGCTCGTATTTCTTGGCCCAAGCAAGTCTCTTCTTCATATTGGTGTCCTTTAGTAGTGGTTTCTTTGCAACAATTCGACCATGAAGGCCTGATTCACGCAGTCTCCTCTGAACAGTTGATGTTGAGATGTCTGTTACTTGAACTCTGTGAAGCATTTATTTGGGCTGCAATTTCTGAGGCAGGTAACTCTAATGAAATGATACTCTGCAGCAGAGATAACTCTGGGTCTTCCATTCCTGTGGCGGTCCTCATGAGAGACATCATAGCGCTTGATGGTTTATACGACTGCACTTGAAGGAACTTTCAAAGTTCTTTAAGTTTTCCGTATTGACTGACCTTCGTGTTTTAAAGTAATGATGGACTGTTGTTTCTCTTTGCTTATTTGACCTGTTCTTGCCATAATATGGACTTGGTCTTTTATTATTACCAGGGCTATTTTCTGTATACCCCCCTACCTTGTCACAACACAACTGATTGGCTCAAACGCATTAAAAAGAAAAGAAATTCCACAAATTAACTTTTAAGGAGGCACACCTGTTAATTGAAAAGCATTCCAGGTGACTATCTCATGAAGCTTGTTGAGAGAATGCCAAGAGCGTGCAAACTGTCATCAAGGCAAAGGGTGGCTATTTGAAAAATCTCAAATATAAAATATATTTTGATTTGTTTAACACTTTCGGTTACTACATGATTCCATATGTGTTATTTCATAGTTTTGATGTCTTCACTATTATTCTACAATGTAGAAAATATTAAAAATAAATAAAAGCCCTTGAATGAGTAGGTGTTCTAAAACTTTTGACCGGTAGTGTAGATTCTAAGGTTAACTTACAAGGCAAAGCATGGACAAGGAGATGCTTACTAGCCAGAGGCCTAGAAGCTGAGGAAATGAGAATTGATCATACAACCTTCCTCCATGGACTGGATACAGGATAAGAGACAGAACAAAGGCATTTAATTTCATTTATAACATCTGAAGGTGTATCCTTTCAACCCAGAACCAATCACCTTTGATCAATCAAACGATACATAGTTTACAGTGTAACCTGACCACCAAGGCCCAATCTCCGCAGGGTGTCACAGCATTTAAATGCTTCTGTGGGGGATGAGACCAGTGTAAATATGACAGAATTCCTGAGAGGACCATAAAACCTTTTTCCATATAGTAATTCAGATTTCTCCCTGTACAGATACAAATAACCACAGAGATCATACATGCACATAGTTAGCATCAGAGTTATCCTCAGTGAACACGTTTCAGATATATACCAAACATGGATACTATAGTATTATTCAATCACATTCAATAGTCAGTCTTCTGAATACTGTAACAGAGAGAAACATTTTGGCCCCTCGGAGGAGGGAAGGGCTGACTAGTCCTTTGGCATTGTCTCCTGTCTAACAACTCCAGGTGTCAGAGAGCACATAAATAAGGGCCGAGCATACATTAAGCCCTATCTAATCTTGGAACCAGAAACAAATATTACATGCTTAATGGCCAGATGTCACGAGAGAATAGGCCCTGTCCAGAAACAACCCCTTGTCAGTAACCTTATACAATACGCACTTGTGTAGATCTGAAAGGAATGGATAGGTAAATTCAACACTAGCAATTACATTGCCTTCTATCATTGAGCCTCAATCTTTGAATGACTTAATTATGTATGAAGACCTGGTAATGATATTTGCTGAGCTATACTAGTAAAAAAAAAAAAATTATAAACTCATGAAGGGAAATGGATGGGCAGTTTTGAATATGTGTTCTGACAGGGAACTTGTTCTACAGGTACTGATGAACAGGCCATCATAGACCTGCTAGGGAGTCGCTCAAACATACAGCGTGTTCCCATGCTCGCGGCCTTCAAAACTTCCTACGGAAAGGTAATACAGTTACATTTAAAAACGTGATACCTTATTTATCTAAGTTGAGTTATTATGGAACAAATGAATATAATGAGTGTTACAGCATGATACAATGATCTGTATAAGTGAGGCTCAGGGAGGGTCAGAGGGTATATCTAACAGCAGCTGATGGTTCTTCCAGTAAACGACGTAGCTGGAGGACTTGATTCCCTCAGACCCCATTATAGCAGTACCCGGAACACACATGGCACAGCAGTTGAACACAGATAGCATTAATGCTTGAAGTGGACTGAAGTAGGTCCCGCCACTCATTTTGGGTGCCGGTACTCTTTCTATATATTTGCCGTTACTTATCATATTTTACAGCCAATATTCTAAAAGAGGTGCCAGTACTCAAGCAGTACAGAAAATGACGGTGCCGATATTCAAGTTATAGAACAGTGAAAGTGCTTGTTCTCTGTACCGCTGAGCACCAGCCCAACTCAATAATTACTTGGTTAGCATTGAATTATACCAAGCTTGTATCCCCTTACCTTCCTAGGATCTGGTTAAGGATCTGAAGTCAGAGCTGTCAGGGAACTTTGAGAAGCTGGTGCTGGCCATGTTGAAGACCCCAGCCCAGCTTGATGCATACGAACTCAAAGATGCCATTAAGGTTTGTGAAAGGGTTTTTATAATCACTGACATGGATATTCTCTCTTAGCGTGTGTGTGTGTGTGTTTGCGTTCGTACGTGCAAACAAGTGGAATGTTTTTGTTTTGTGTTTGACTAGCTAAACTAGTTTAATGAACAGAGAAATAGTAATACTCATGTCGTAAACCTACCAACTGTTCTCTACTGTATGTTCTGACAGGGTGCAGGGACAGACGAGGCTTGTCTGATAGAGATCCTGTCCTCTCGCTCCAACGCAGAGATCAGAGAGATCAGCATGGTCTACAAAACAGGTAAGTTCCTCAGGTAGACACACACTACAGGGACTACAGATAGCGTTGAGGTAAAAACCTTTGAAATAAATATGAGAAGTGTACTGCTCTGTACTGTGCTGTGTAAGAAAGCTGTGTGTGTTATTTCAGAGAATAAGAAGTCACTGGAAGATGCCATTAGTGGGGACACCTCAGGACACTTCCGTAGACTCCTCATCTCTCTGGCCCAGGTACAGCCTATGTCCCATAGATGTAGAATAATGTATACATTAGAAATACATATACATACAGTACATACAGTTGAAGTCGGAGGTTTACATACACCTTAGCCAAATACTTTTAAACTCAGTTTTTCACAATTCCTGACATTGAATCCTAGTAAAAAATTCCCTGTCTTAGGTCAGTTAGGATCACCACTTTATTTTAAGAATGTGAAATGAGAATGTGAAATGAAAATAGTAGAGTTATTTATTTCAGCTTTTATTTCTTTCATCACATTCCCAGTGGGTCAGAAGTTTACATACACTCAATTAGTATTTGGTAGCATTGCCTTTAAATTGTTTAACTTGGGTCAAATGTTTCGGGTAGCCTTCCACAAGCTTCCCACAATAAGTTGGGTGAATTTTGGCCCATTCCTCCTGACAGAGCTGGTGTAACTGAGTCAGGTTTGTAGGCCTTCTTGCTCGCACACGCTTTTTCAGTTCTGCCCACAAATCTTCTATAGGATGAGGTCAGGGCTTTGTGATGGCCACTCCAATACCTTGACTTTGTTGTCCTTAAACCATTTTCCACAACTTTGGAAGTATGCTTGGGGTCATTGTCCATTTGGAAGACCCATTTGCGACCAAGCTTTAACTTCCTGACTGATGTCTTGAGATGTTGCTTCAATATATCCACATAATTTTCCTCCCTCATGAGTCCCTCCTGCAGCAAAGCACCCCCACAACATGATGCTGTACTTCGGCTTGCAAGCCTCCCCCTTAATCCTCCAAACATAACCATTGTCATTATGGCAAACAGTTATATTTTTATTTCATCAGACCAGAGGAGATTTCTCCAAAAAGTAAGATCTTTGTCCCAAAGTGCAGTTGCAAACTGTTGTCTGGCTTTTTTATGGCGGTTTTGGAGCAGTGGCTTCTTCCTTGCTGAGCAGCCTTTCAGGATATGTCGATATAGGACTCGTTGTACTGTGGATATAGATATTTTTGTACCTGTTTCCTCCAGCATCTTCACAAGGTCCTTTGCTGTTGTTCTGGGATTGATTTGCACTTTTCGCACCAAGGTACGTTCATCTCTAGGAGACAGAACGTGTCTCCTTGTGGGGCCCCCCACCAAGCAGGCAAAATAATTGAGTGCCCCCCTCTTGACGGCAGAGAGAAAAATGCTATTTTAAAGTACATTTCCTGCAACTCTAAACATTTTGCCATGGGGTGTAGAGAAAATGTTGCAGTTTTAATGCAAGCTTTCTCAGGTTATACATATTTTGCCATGGGGCGGAGAGGTATTTTTGCAATTTTATAACACATTTCATGCAATTCTACTCATGCAATTCAGAGATACATTTGTGCGGTTTTGTAACAAATTTCATACAATTCTACTCATTGTGCCATGGGGCAGAGATACCTTTTTGAAGTTTTAAAGCAAATTTCCTGCAATTCTACACATTTTGCCATAACTTATGCCATGTTAGTGATATCTGAGTGAGAGTGACTAACAAAATCAATGGGGCCCCCTGGTGGTCAGGGGCCTGCGTGCTCGATCAGTATTCAGCCATTAACACTACAAGGTTTAGATAACTGGCTGGACTAATTTACTAACCTAATTGTTAGCTGACATGGTTAATTGAGTGACTGTCTGTGACTGAAAAAACAAGAGAAAAACTGCTGATGCACAACCAAATGTCTAACTTGCACGTTGAGTATTCTACCATTCTAACTCTCAACAGTTCCAGTCGGGGTCCCTAAGCGATCGCTTATGTTGCCTATGCCTGCAGCCGGCCCTGATTATGTGTTGTGTTTGTGCTCTCAGGGTAATCGAGATGAAAGAGAGACAGTGGACATCTCTGTAGCCAAACAAGATGCCCAGGTAAATTGCCATTTCTTATCTATAATGAACCTTGTGTTGTCTAATCTACATACTGTATTGTGTCTTCAACATACTTAGGGACAGGTGTTTTTCATTAAATTTGAGCAGGAAAAACTCAGGACCCTACACGGCATATTTTAAATCTCTACCTACTCATTGAAAGATGCCTGTGTGTATTGTGTGCCCTCTGTCCAGGCCCTGTATGCTGCTGGAGAGAACAAGGTGGGAACAGATGAGTCCAAGTTCAATGCCATCCTGTGCGCCAGGAGCAAACCCCACCTCAGAGCAGGTAACTACAGGGTAGAGCAATGGTACTGTGACAACAGAAGTCAAATATCAATTAAATGTACACTGCCAGTTTATTAGGTACACCACCCGTTCACGAATATGGTTCACTCCTTCAAACGTGGCCGTGGCTTGCTATATAAAGCAAGCAGGCAGACAGGCATCGAAGCATTCAGTTACTGTTCGAATCTACGGTAGAATGGGCATAACTAGTGACCTAAACGACTTTGAGCGTAGTATGGTCTTCAGTGTCAGGCGCACCGGTTCCAGTATCTCAGAAACGGCTGCCCTCCTGGGCTTTTCACGCACGACAGTGTCTAGGGTTGACAGAGAACTGTGCGACAAACAAAAAACATCCAGTCAGCGGAAGTCCTGTGGGCGAAAACAGCTTGTTGATGAGAGGTCGAAGGAGAATGTCAAGAATCGTGCAAGCTAGCATGCTGGCCACAAACAGGCAAATAACGGTGCAGTACAACAGTGGTGTGCAGAACGCACAACTCGTCAATCCCTGTCACGGATGGGCTATTGCAGCAGACGACCACACTGCGTTCCTATCAGCTACAAAAAAGGAATTCAGGCTGTTCTGGAGGCAAAAGGGGTCTGACCCGGTACTAGATGGCCACTGAGTGTATATGAAATATCAGTCGTCTGGTGCTGTCCACTCATCTTGATTCATAGCTTTTGCCACTACCTTATCCGTGTGTGTGTGTGTGTGTGTGTGTGCCCGTGTGCGTGCATATGTGCAGTGTTCCATGAGTATCAGCAGATGTGTGGCAGAGATCTAGAGAAGAGCATCGACAGAGAAATGTCTGGAGACCTGGAGAGTGGAATGGTGGCCGTGGGTAAGAGGACACCTTTTGGTGAACACACACCCATGCAGGTCACACCTACACGTCTCTACGCAAACACATACTAACACTCTATGTCACACCCTTAACAACACACACACAGAGTGGAATACCCAGATGTATGTGTAGGGGATTACCCAAAAAAACCTTGAACAATTGTTCCACCCAATTACTGTATGGGGTTTGACTTAACAGTAGCTGGGAATTTCTTTTTAAGCCGAATGTGTTAACACCCATAGCTTACTCATTCTTATTGTGAAAATATGTTATAGAAGATGCTATAACAATATGTGAGTTGTCACACTGTTGCTGTCTGAATGAGTAATTGTTGTTGTTTTCCTTCACTTGGCTATCGTTGCTCCGGTTAATGGTACAGTAACATGCTTTTAGATTATTTTGACTGGATGACATCGTTGTTGTTCTCTGACCTTGTATCAAGAGATGCTCACTCTCCATACACACTTCATAGTAATGATGTGTTATTTGCTTGTTCCATTATGCATGATGTTTGTCCGTACAGAAGTCATGTTGATGTGATGTTTAAAAATGTATTTCACGCTTCTGACTGTGTTTATCAAACTACATTCGTATATTTTCATATACACTGAGTATACAAAACATTATGTACTCTTTCCATGATATAGACTGACCAGGTGAATCCAGGTGAAAGCTGTGATCCCTTATTGATGTCTCCTGTTAAATCCACTTCAATCAGTTTTGATGAAGGGGAGGAGACAGGTTAAAGAAGGATTTTTAGGCCTTGAGACAATTGAGACATGGATTGTGTATGTGTGCCCTTCAGAGGGTAAATGTCCAAGATGGAATATTTAAGGGCTTTTGAAAGGGGTATGGTAGTAGGTGCCAGGCACATCAATTTGTGTCAAGAACTGCAACACTGCTGGGTTTTTCACGCTTAACAGTTTCCCGTGTGTATCAAGAATAGTCCACCACCCAAAGGCCATCCAACCAATTTGACACAACTGTTGGAAACATTGGTGTCAACATGGGCCAGCAGCCCTGTGGAACACTTTCGACACCTTTCGACACAGAGTCCATGCCCTGACGAATTGAGACTGTTCTGCGGGCAAAAGGGGATGGTGCAACTCAATATTTGTTATGTTTTGTACACTCAGAGTATTTTCAAGTTCCGGTTTCAGATATGACTTGACAATCTTTTCAGTTTTATCCCTTCATATTATTTTTAACCGTTAGCTTTGTTTGTTTTTGAGAGTTTCCTTCAACACACGGTATCAGTCACCTTGTCTCAAGTCTGTTTGTGCTCTTGCAAACTCAATAGCTTTCATTTTCAAGCTAAACATTTGGCATGACAATGACTGACTAGGAGTTGGCATTGTAGCACAAACAGACTGGGCCATGTTATCAGTCCCTCCCTCCGAAGACTAGCGCCCGCCTACTAAGGTTAATTCTAACCCTCTGCTCTCTCCGTGTTCCAGTCAAGTGTATTAAGAACACACCCGCTTATTTTGCAGAGAGACTTTACAAGGCCATGAAGGTAAGACACGCCCCGTTTCTGTCTGTATGTCTGTCTGTCTGGACTGATTACAACATACTGAACATACAGAACAACAAAACTGTCCACGACTGATAAGTGAACACTGTTTACACTCACTACATTTTCACTTTCCCAGTCCCAATGAAATTACATTGTTATTACAGTAATTGCTTCTGATAAGTGTACTCTTTAAATAAGTGCTAAGGTCCAGTGTGTGTGCGTTTGCCTGTGCGTGTTTTCTCAGGGGGCCGGGACCAAGGACAAAACCCTGATTCGGATAATGGTGACCCGTTCCGAGGTGGACATGTTGGATATCCGTCAGGAATACGCCAAGACATATGGCAAGTCGCTCTACACAGACATCTCTGTAAGTATCTCTCCTCATCACTACACAAATTCAAACACACATACACACACCAGTACCTCCAGTAATGCTACTGCTATAGAGCAGGTTAGGCATTCTAGTATGATGTTCTGGACTAGTTTGTTGATGTGTTTGTTGTTGTCTATGACAGGGAGACACTTCAGGGGACTATAAGAAACTGCTGTTAAAGCTGTGTGGAGGGAGCGACTAGAGGAACCATGTCAGATTTCTTTACAGGACGTCCCCCACACTATATCTCCAATGTTTACATATATACCCATTTACTGACTAGCCTATAATAGTAATATATATATATATATATTCCTATCTATCTATCTATGCATGCACCACAGTCAGCAATACAGCATGCCATGCCATCCATTTTCTTCAATGCAACTTTTAGCACATGTTATGATATGAGAACCTCCAATCATAAAAGCTGTTCCTTTTCTATATTTTGTATGAGCAAGAAAGTACATGTTTTTCCATAAGTGTAATATCAGTGCTGGATATTATAACTTAGTCAGGGTAAAAATGCCCTAAAGGTGCAACGTGCAACTTTGATTAGATTAGAATTGGAATTTAAATCAATATATTTTATTTTAACAAGCCTGTGCCAATATTATGCATATGTAATTGTAAAAGTTAACTAAGTAGTAATTGGTTTAGTTGAGAAATGTTAAATACATGACTCTGAAGTCAGAATACTTAGCAGCTTAAGTACCAAAATGTTCAGTTTATATTTGTGTTTATATGGTGTGTGTGTACACTATCATTGTGTTTTTTTGTCTGCTGTTTGCTACAATCTCTTTGAGCATATCTGTCAATCTGACTTCTAACTAAAATCTCATTGCATCACATTTCAGTAACAGTGCTCTGATTTAATATTACATCTGAAAATAAATGTTGAGAAAAACCGCTGTTGTTTCCCCTACTGAGGATTTCATCCATGTTAATGTTGTGTTGCATCATACTGTGTTTTAGTCTTGAGGCAAGGAAGAGCACTATTTCCTGTTTCTGACCCAAGGCCCCTGACATTTTCAACAAATGGCTGATGTTCTTGGCCTGTTATTTGTGGAGTCAGTGAGCAAAGGAGGAAACCGTGCCAGTTGCAATAACCTTTATTTGAAAGCAGTCACAGCAATATGATTTTGTAGACAAGTCGTATTTATTTAAAAAAATATATATTTCACCTTTATTTAGCCAGGTAGGCAAGTTGAGAACAAGTTCTCATTTACAACTGCAACCTGGCCAAGAATAAAGCAAAGCAGTTCGACACATACAACAACACAGTTACACATGGAATAAACAAAACATACAGTCAATAATACAGTTGAAGAAAATCTATATACAGTGTGTGTAAATGAGGTAAGAAAAGGGAGGTAAGACAATAAATAGTCCATGGTGGCGAAGTAATTACAATATACCAATTAGACCCTAGAGTGATTGATGTGCAGAAGATGAATTTGCAAGTAGAGATACAGGGGTGCAAAGGAGCAAGATAAATAAATAAATAGAGTTTGGGGATGTTGGATGGGCTATTTTCAGATGGGCTATGTACAGGTGCAGTGATCTGTGAGCTGCTCAGACAGCTGGTGCTTAAAGCTAGTGAGGGAGATATGAGTCTCCAGCTTCAGTGATTTTTGCAATTCGTTCCAGTCATTGGCAGCAGAGAACTGGAAGGAAAGGTGGCCAAAGGAGGAATTGGCTTTCGGGGTTACTAGAGAGCTATATCTGCTGGAGCGCGTGCTACGGGTGGGTGCTGCTATGGTGACCAGTGAGCTGAGATAAGGCGGGGCCTTACCTATCAGAGATTTGTAGATGACCTGGAGCCAGTGGGTTTGGCGACGAGTATGAAGCGAGGGCCAGCCAACGAGAGAGTACAGGTCGCAGTGGTGGGTAGTATATGGGGCTTTGGTGACAAAACGGATGGCACTGTGATAGACTGCATCCAATTTGTTGAGTAGAGTGTTGGGGGCTATTTTGTAAATGACATCGCCGAAGTCGAGGATCGGTAGGATGGTCAGTTTTACGAGGGTATATTTGGCAGCATGAGTGAAGGATGCTTTGTTGCGAAATAGGAAGCCGATTCTAGATTTAATTTTGGATTGGAGATGCTTAATGTGAGTCTGGAAGGAGAGTTTACAGTCTAACCAGACACCTAGGTATTTGTAGTTGTCCCATATTCTAAGTCAGAACCGTCCAGAGTAGTGATGCTGGGCGGGCGAGCAGGTGTGGGCAGTGATCGGTTGAAGAGCATGCATTTAGTTTTACTTGCAGTTGGAGGCCGCGGAAGGAGAGTTGTATGCATTGAAGCTCGTCTGGAGGTTAGTTAACAGTGTCCAAAGAAGGGCCAGAAGTATACAGAATGGAGTCGTCTGCGTAGAGGTGGATCAGAGAATCACCAGCAGCAAGAGCGACATCATTGATGTATACAGAGAAGAGAGTCGGCCCGAAAATTGAACCCTGTGGCACCCTCATAGAGACTGCCAGAGGTCCAGACAACAGGCCCTCCGATTTGACACACTGAACTCTGTCAGAGAAGTAGTTGGTGAATCAGGCAAGGCAGTCATTTGAGAAACCAAGGCTGTTGAGTCTGCCGATAAGAATGTGGTGATTGACAGAGTCGAAAGCCTTGGCCAGGTCGATAAATACAGCTGCACAGTAATGTCTCTTATTGATGGCAGTTATGATATCATTTAGGACCTTGAGCGTGGCTGAGGTGCACCCATGACCAGCTATGAAACCAGATTGCATAGCGGAGAAGGTACGGTGGGATTCGAAATGGTCGGTAATCTGTTTGTTAACTTGGCTTTCGAAGACCTTAGAAAGGTAGGGTAGGATAGATATAGGTCTGTAGCAGTTTGGGTCTAGAGTGTCTCCCCCTTTGAAGAGGGGGATGACCGCGGCAGCTTTCCAATCTTTGGGAATCTCAGACGATACGAAAGAGAGGTTGAACAGGCTAGTAATAGGGGTTGCAACAATTTCGGCAGATAATTTTAGAAAGAGAGGGTCCAGATTGTCTAGCCTGGCTGATTTGTAGGGGTCCAGATTTTGCAGCTCTTTCAGAACATCAGCTATCTGAATTTGGGTGAAGGAGAAATGGTGGGGGATTGGGCGGGTTGCTGTGGGGGGTGCAGGGCTGTTGACCGGGGTATGGGTAGCCAGTTGGAAAGCATGGCCAGCTGTAGAAAAATGCTTATTGAAATGCTCAATTATCGTGGATTTATCGGTGGTGACAGTGTTTCCTAGCCTCAGTGCAGTGGGCAGCTGGGAGGAGGTGCTCTTATTCTCCATGGACTTTACAGTGTCCCAGAACTTTTTTGAGTTAGTACTACAGGATGCACATTTCTGTTTGAAAAAGCTAGCCTTAGCTTTCCTAACTGCCTGTGTATATTGGTTCCTAACTTCCCTGAAAAGTTGCATATCACGGGGGCTATTCAATGCTAATGCAGAACGCCACACAATGTTTTTGTGCTGGTCAAGGGCAGACAGGTCTGGAGTGAACCAAGGGCTATATCTATTCCTGGTTCTACATTTTTTGAATGGAGCATGCTTATTTAAGATGGTGAGGAAGGCACTTTTAAAGAATAACCAGGCATCCTCTACTGACGGGATGAGGTCAATGTCATTCCAGGATACCCCGGCCAGGTCGATTAGAATGGCCTGTTCGCTGAAGTGTTTTAGGGCGCGTTTGACAGTGATGAGGGGTGATCATTTGACCGCAGACCCATTACGGATGCAGGCAATGAGGCAGTGATCGCTGAGATCTTGGTTGAAAACAGCAGAGGTGTATTTGGAGGGTGAGTTGGTTTGGATAATATCTATGAGGGTGCCCATGTTTACGGATTTGGGGTTGTACCTGGTAGGTTCATTGATAATTTGTGTGAGGTTGAGAGCATCAAGCTTAGATTGTAGGATGGCCGGGGTGTTAAGCATGTCACAGTTTAGGTCACCTAGCAGCACGAGCTCTGAAGATAGATGGGGGGGCAATCAATTCACATATGGTGTCCAGGGCACAGCTGGGGGCAGTGGGTGGTCTATAGCAAGCAGCAGTGGTGAGAGACTTGTTTCTAGAAAGTTGCATTTTTAGAAGTAGAAGCTCGAATTGTTTGCGTACAGACCTGGATAGTAAGACAGCCTGCAGAGCTCTATCTCTGAAGTAGATTGCAACACCGCCCCCTTTGGCAGTTCTATCTTGGCAGAAAATGTTATAGTTAGGGATGGACATTTTTAGGGGTTTTGGTGGTTTTCCTAAGCCAGGATTCAGACACGGCTAAGACATCCGGGTTGGCAGAGTGTGCTAAAGCAGTGAATAAAGCAAACTTAGGGAGTAGGCTTCTAATGTTAACATGCATGAAACCAAGGCTTTTACAGTTACAGAAGTCAACAAATGAGAGCACCTGGGGAGTAGGAGTGGAGCTAGGCACTGCAGGTCCTGGATTAACCTCTACATCACCAGAGGAACAGAGGAGAAGTAGAATAAGGGTACGGCTAAAGGCTATAAGAACTGGCCGTCTAGCACGTTCGGAACAGATAGTAAAAGGAGCAGATTTCTGGGCACGATAGCATAGATTTAAGGCATAATATACAGACAAAGGTATGGTAGGAAGAGAGTGCATTGGAGGTTAACCTAGGCATTGAGTAATGATGAGAGAGATATAGTCTCTAGAAATGTTTAAACCAGGTGATGTCATCGCATATGTGGGAGGTGGAACAACATTGTTGTTTAAGGCATATTGAGCAGGGCTAGAGGCTCTACAGTGAAATAAGACAGTAATCACTAACCAGGACAGTAATGGACAAGGCATATTGATGTTAGGTAGAGGCATGTGTAGCCAAGTGATCGTATGGGTCCAGTGAGTGGTTGGGCTGGCTGGGGACACGGCGATTCAGACAGTTAGCAGGCCGGGGCTAGCAAGCTAGCAGTTAGCAGGCCGGGGCTAGCAAGCTAGCAGAATGGCCTTAGAGGGACGTCGCGATGGAGGAAAGACTGTTTTTGCCTCCTCGTGCGGTGACGTCGATAGACCAGTCGTGGATTAGTAGGGTTCCAAGTAGCAGAGGGGGGGAGGGGGGGAGGGGGGGGTCACATAAGCCATCACATAATTCATCCATAGGCTGTACCTGAGTATGTTTGTTTTTATTAATGAGGGTTCTATCCACTGGGCTGGGGTCTGGTCCTGCAGACGTTACCACTGACTATCTTCCACATGATAAATCATTCTCCTGTTCAGGGATGACTCACCCCACACATTTGAAGGGACATTACATGATTTTTCAAATTCATATTCATCATCTCCAGGAGCACCCCAACATCAATATATTTGAAAAAGGCATGTTCCTCTCTTTTGTAGTCAAAAAGATCAATGAGGAGAAGTGTTTACGATGCCATCATCTGGTGTGCATCACATGATTTTATTAATCAACTATGAGTAGACAAAAGTAGCCAAAGGTCTTAGTTGATTAAAATCATATGATACACCGGATGTCATCGGAAACACTGCCCTTTTCACATGTGTTGGTGGTGCTTGATATGATAAATGTGAATTTAAAAAATGACATTTCCCTTGACCCTTTTCTTCACACTGGTCAATAAACTCTGCTCCAATACAGAAGACACTGGGACTGGAGTTCAGGCATAATCAAGAGGCCAATAGTTAATACATGTGATCAATGTTAATTTGGTGCATATATGATTAGAATTATGTTTATGATACAATATTTACCTGCCATACGTGTTATTTTCATTCTGGCCCCTAGATGGCAATAATGCCTTGTAGCTCAGTGCAGTTCACAGACCGTGCTCACTGAGAGACCATGTTTGTATTAGCGGTTGATAAAAAGCCAAAATGTGTAACTACATTGTACGTACACTTTATCTTCCTATATACACTAACTACCATGTAAATATATAGGTATTAGTCACACAGCCAGTCACAAAAGCATTATCCCTGTGAAGTTGATTGTTTTGGGATGATTTTTTGTCCCTGTAGCTGGAAAAGAACCTCAGGCATCTGTTCATAACTAATCCTGTCTATTTTTACAGACTGATATTTTCTACTGCAATCAGAATTTGTGTATGAGTAGTGCAGCATTATTCCTAAAACCACTTACTGAGAAACAGATTTTAAGCATTTTTTAGAAACTTATACAGGGAAATCTGGTGATATATTTAGATTGAGTAGCCAGGGTCTTAGCTGAATATTTTCAGCATATCTGTAAAAGTGTGCCGTCAATGAAGGCTAACATGACCTTCCATACACAGACACCATCAGCCCAGCAACAATCCATACATGGCAAGGAGAAAGCCAGGGCATCCATTCTAGAATTTCTTACAAATCCACAGAGTTCTTAGAATCTTCTATTTATTTGACTTCCAGGGCATTCTAGGGATTCTCTGAATTCTTAAAACCTAAGATGTATCTGATTACCATGATACAGAAGTTATTCATAGCATTAGGGAATGGAAGACACTCATATGCTTCTCCGTTGGAGTGCCTCAGAAGTAGAGGATGTGATGTGAAGTGAATGGAAAAAGTAGCCAACCTCTCAACTCTTATTGTAGTGTTGCAAGTAATATGGTCACAAAATAAAGGGATAAGCTGTGTTGGAAGTGCAAGGAAAGACATATTACTGAGCAAAAATGTATTTTAGACCATTTCTGAAGACTTTAGGCTGAATACAAAGCAATAAGACAAGGGTTGGTGTTACATCAGGAATTGAGAAAATATAAACTCAGCAAAAAAAGAAATGTCCCGTTTTCAGGGCCCTGTCTTTCAAAGATAATTCGTAAAAATCCAAATAACTTCACAGATCTTCATTGTAAAGGGTTTAAACACTGTTTCCCATGCTTGTTCAATGAACCATAAACAATTAATGAACATGCACCTGTGGAACGGTCGTTAAGACACTAACAGCTTACAGACGGTAGGCAATTAAGGTCACAGTTATGAAAACTTAGGACACTAAAGAGGCCTTTCTACTGACTCTGAAAAACACCAAAAGAAAGATGCCCAGGGTCCCTGCTCACCTGCGTGAATGTGCCTTAGGCATGCTGCAAGGAGGCATGAGGACTGCAGATGTGGCCAGGGCAAAAAATTGCAATGTCGGAACTGTGAGACGCCTAAGACAGCGCTACAGGGAGACAGACGGACAGCTGATCGTCCTCGCAGTGGCAGACCACGTGTAACAACACCTGCACAGGATCGGTACATCCGAACGTCACACATGCGGGACAGGTACAGGATAGCAACAACAACTGCCCGAGTTAGACCAGAAACGCACAATCCCTCCATCAGACTGCTCAGACTGTCCGCAATATGCTGAGAGGCTGTACTGAGGGCTTGTAGGCCTGTTGTAAGGCAGGTCCTCACCATACATCACCGGCAACAACGTCGCAAACCCACCGTCGCTGGACCAGACAGGACTGGCAAAAAGTGCTTTTCACTGACAAGTCGCGGTTTTGTCTCACCAAGGGTGATGGTTGGATTCGCGTTTATCGTCGAAGGAATGATCGTTACACCGAGGCCTGTACTCTGGAGCAGGATCGATTTGGAGGTGGAGGGTCCGTCATGGTCTGGGGCGGTGTGTCACAGCATCATCAGACTGAGCTTGTTGTCATTGCAGGCAATCTCAACGCTGTGCGTTACAGGGAAGACATCCTCCTCCCTCATGTGGTACCCTTCCTGCAGGCTCATCCTGACATGACCCTGTCCAGCATGACAATTCCACCAGCCATACTGCTCGTTCTGTGCGTGATTTCCTGCAAGAAATGAATATCAGTGTTCTGCCATGGCCAGCAAAGAGCCCGGATCTAAATCCCATTGAGCATGTCTGGGACCTGTTTGATTGGAGAGTGAGGGCTAGGGTCATTCCCCCCAGAAATATCTGGGAACTTGCAGGTGCCTTGGTGGAAGAGTGGGGTAACATCTCACAGCAAGAACTGGCAAATCTGGTGTGGTCCATGAGCAGGAAATGCACTGCAGTACTTAATGCAGCTGGTGGCCACAACAGATACTGACTGTTACTTTTGATTTTGACCCCCCCTTTGTTCAGGGACACATTATTCCATTTATGTTAGTCACATGTCTGTGGAACTTGTTTAGTTTGTGTCTCAGCTGTTGAATCTTATGTTCATACAAATATTTACACGTTAAGTTTGCTGAAAATAAACACAGTTGACAGTGAGAGGATGTTTCTTTTTTGCTTAGTTTAGGTTTGTTCCCTTCACAAAACTGATATTTTTTTTTTTTTAAACAATACTAATTGTATCTGCAGTTGAAGTCAGAAGTTTACATACACCTTAGCCAGATACATTTAAACTCAGTTTTCACAATTCCTGACATTTAATCCGAGTAAAAATTCCCTGTCTTAGGTCAGTTAGGATCACCACTTTATTTTAAGAATGTGAAATGTCCAAATAATAGTAGAGAGAATGATTTATTTCAGCTTTTATTTCTTTCATCACATTCCCAGTGGGTCTGAAGTTTACATACACTCAATTAGTATTTGGTAGCATTGCCTTTAAATTGTTTAACTTGGGTCAAACGTTACAGGTTGCCTTCCACAAGCTTCCCACAATACGTTGGGTGAATTTTGGCCCATTCCTCCTGACAGAGCTGGTGTAACTGTCAGGTTTGTAGACCTCCTTGCTCGCACACGCTTTTTCAGTTCTGCCAACAAATTTTCTATAGGATTGAGGTCAGGGCTTTGTGATGGCCACTCCAATACCTTGACTTTGTTGTCCTTAAGCCATTTTGCCACAACTTTGGAAGTATGCATGAGGTCATTGTCCATTTGGAAAACCCATTTGCAACCAAGCTTTAACTTCCTGACTGATGTCTTGAGATATTGCTTCAATATATCCACATAATTTTTCCTCCCTCATGATGCCATCTATTTTGTGAAGTGCACCAGTCCCTCCTGCAGCAAAGCACCCCCACAACATGATGCTGCCACCCCCGTGCTTCACGGTTGGGATGGTGTTCTTCGGCTTGCAAGCTACCCCCTTTTTCCTCCAAACATAACGATGGTCATTATGGCCAAACAGTTATATTTTTCTTTCAGACCAGAAGACATTTCTCCAAAAAGTAAAATCTTGGTCCCATGTGCAGTTGCAAACCGTAGTCTGGCTTTTTTATGGCGGTTTTGGAGCAGTGGCTTCTCTCTTGCTGAGTGGCCTTTCAGGTTATGTCGATATAGGACTCGTTTTACTGTGGATATAGATACTTTTGTACCTGTTTCCTCCAGCATCTTCACAAGGTCCTTTGCTGTTGTTCTGGGATTGATTTACACTTTTCACACCAAAGTACGTTCATATCTAGGAGACAGAAGGCGTCTCCTTCCTGAGCGGTATGATGGCTCCGTGGTCCCATGGTGTTTATACTTGCGTACTATTGTTTGTACAGATGAACGTGGTACCTTCAGGCATTTGGAAATTGCTCCCGAGGATGAACCAGATTTGTGGAGGTCTACAGTTATTTTTCTGAAGTCTTGGCTGATTTCTTTTGATTTTCCCATGATGTCAAGCAAAGAGGCACTGAGTTTACATCCATACATCCACAGGTACACCTCCAATTGACTGAAATTATGTCAATTAGCCTATCAGAAGCTTCTAAAGCCATGACATCATTTTCTGGAATTTTCCAAGCTGTATAAAGGCACAGTCAACTTAGTGTATGCAAACTTCTGACCCACTGGAATTGTGATACAGTGAATTATAAGTGAAATAATCTGTCTGTAAGCAGTTTTTGGAAAAATTACTTGTGTCATGCACAAAGTACATCTCCTAACCGACTTGCCAAAACTATAGTTTGTTAACAAGAAATTTGTGGAGTGGTTGAAAAATGAATTTGAATGACTCCTACCCAAGTGTATGTAAACTTACGACTTCAACTATATATAGCAAAGCAAAAGGCACCCACCCACCTTTGAACATGCAGGTAAGTGTTGGAACTCAACCTCTAATTTACTGTCATCGTCACAGGGGTTTATAGTTGATTCAGTGACGGACAAACCTGTGGATGGATAACAATGAAAGTGAAAACCAAAATAAACCAAAATGGAGATTAGATTGAATACTAATATGTGTGAAGATTTGATCTTCCCTTTTGGATGTATGTCTGCTGAGAAGATCATGTTTCAACATAGGGAAGAATAAGGTACAATAGCTTGTTGGCTCCACCACTTGGTAATCAACAGTTCCGTCGTTCCAATCTTGCTGGACAGGGACATCTGAATCTAATCCTTATCTTGGCATGAGTTTGTGAGCCTAAAGTGTGACCAGAGAAGTATTGAACACTATTCCTGCAGCCTGCAGGGTTTGAGTTTGACCTGGATAATATAAATTGTGTGTCTTCGCTGCTACTTGCCATTACAGGCGTTTGTCCCCCAAAAAATCTGGATTCAGAGCTAGCCAAACTCCTTACAGATCCAGCTCAATTCCATTTTAGCATATGAGAATTACATGTCACATTGTCTAAATGGAGAATGTTTAACCATGCTGTGGATCAGGTGGAAATGAGGTTCAATTTTCATAAAATCCCCAGACCCCCTATGAAAAAGTTGGACATTTTTGTCTCCCCCATGCCACTTTTATTTTTAATGCGTGAAATCACTTTAGCTTGAGCATTAAACGATAACTTAATTTCTTTAGACTTGGCTCTTTTTTTCAACTACCCTAAAAGCAGTCTATGGGCCAGGAGATGGTCATTCACCGTTCAGATTTGTTTAAAAAAAACCTGCTAAACCAAAAAGTGATGTGAGCAATCTCACCATGTTTCATTTTTTTGGCCAAATCACATCTAACTTCAAAAGTCATACAATTTTGAACATTTTGAGTTTGCCCTGATCATTCCAATTGATGTTGATTTGCAATGGTTTCTGAAACAAATCTGAAGGTGAATGACAGTTGCTCCATAAACAACTTTCAGTTCATAACCAAGTGGGAACGTGGTATTTACCACTTAAGACAGAGAAACATCTACGTGAACACCCCTCCAACTGGTAGTTACTAGTGGGAAACTCATCTATCATCCCTGAGCTGATAGACTTCTCCCTCATGCTGACCTCTGAGGTCACCTACTAAGGAAATTACCTCGATAACAGCATTTTCTGCAGTTAATGCAACAACAAAACATTATTTATAAAAAGCAATATATTAATATGGTTTTTGAACACGATAATTTGTTTACAAGCATGATAGCTGTACTTTTAATTTATGGTTGACGCAGCTTGTTGGCCATTAGCCAATTGCCGTTTCTCACGAGTTCAAAGCACGTGACTGCATTCAACTGGTATTCACGACTTCACAACTGGTGGAAACCACCTTCCCACTTAGTTATGACTACTCAGCAGACCTGGGGTGCATTCAGTTAGATTAAAATATGCTACATTGCGTAATGATTCCCCAAAATGTTCTTCAACGTTCTTGAACAGACTGAGGTACGTTTTCCACATTTGGTGGGTGTGGTAGGATGTGGCTTGAAGCAATGAGGGATGTATTTAAAGGCTGACATGCTGACAGCTTTTCCCAACCCACAGACCAAACCCTCCCAGTTTTACAACTGGTCGTTCAGAACAGCAGCATTTCCATTTAATTGAAATGTGCATTATGTTTTTTCTTACTGAACACAGCCATTGGTTAGACTACATGTGTATTTGAGTATTTGTTCAATTTGGGGAAAAAACAAGTGTTTTTGAGTATTTTCAAATACACAGCCCAAAACTAGTACATTTATTTGAGTACTTGAATGCTTATTTGTAAAAACCAAATAGTCGACCAAATTGTATTTTAAAATACTTACTTCAAATACAATTTTCAAATACCTGGGTTAAATGCATGGGAGTGTATTTGAGTATTTTCAAATACTTTTCAAATGTATTTCCAGATATATTCCAATGTTCAACCTCTTGTTTTTTTCAAATAAAGGTTATCTGAATATATGTCGTGAAATGTAATTTCAATACCTGAAATTGTATTTAAACCCAGGTCTGCTACTCAGTGACTATTTGATCTGATTCACATCCAACATGGTATTCATTTGCTTTGTTGCTGCCTCTCTTCAATTCATTTTGGCTGCACAGCAGTGTGGTAGAAATGTATGAATCTTGTTGGTACAGTTGGCACACTGGTAAGAATTGTTCCTATCATATGTATATTTTGCAATGTAATAAAACAGAAAACATTTTAAATTAAAACAATATGATATAATATAATCAAAAATGTTCATTTATATCTAAAAATATTAATTTAAATTTATATCAATGTCATCAAAAATCTCCTCTTCATCTCACCAAAATGGTTATGTTGGATACCAAAGAAAATGTTTAAGTGGCTAGAACAATGTCAAATCAAATTTTATTTGCTGAGTTGGTTGTCACTACTGCCTCTGCTTCAATGTACTGTATCTCTGATACAATTTATCACAGAAACGTTTTCATGCAAAATAAATTATCCATTGTCATCTTTTCCGCCTGGAATTTCAGAACGTACTACGGAGCACGCCCATTGAAAATCAGGTGTGTCTTGGGGTAAGGCCCACCCCGTTTTTACCTTACATGGCATTGTATGGGAATTTGATTGACAGCATGCAGCAGCTGCTGAACAGCCCAGACATGGCGGAGGATACAGTGTAAGTGGGGAACGGCGAGAGAGTTACGATAGTTTTCCTAGCAGTTGAGTCGGTTTAGTGCTTTATAGAAAAGCAAATGTGTTAGACAGGTTTTCGTCGGAATAACGCAAAAATGGACGAAGTTGCCAGACGTAAGTAAGCTGGGAAAATGTATCTCTGTTTAGTGCAGTCAACGGCCGTAGACAACAAATATGGCTTCTTGTCCCTTTTCCTATTTGTTATAAACAACTGCTCTCCCATGCTATTACATGTCATGGCTGTAATGCAAAATTCATACAAGTGACAATTAGGAAGTTAGTTCCTTGTTCGCTTATCGGGCAGGGGGTCATTTTGGAGAAATAAAGCCGAGGATACGTTAGCTAACCAGTCTGCTAGCTAGTTAGCTAGCTACGGAACTAAAGCGAACGGCAATGGAGCCAAAGCACAAAGAGTTGTTAGAACAATTCCACCAAAACTTGCTGGACTCTATAACAGACGCAGATCGACTGATAGAGTTGCTGATACTCTCCGGTACTCTGAGCCAGCTCGACCGCTTCGAACTAGACCAAAACTGCTCTTCCAGCGCGGAGAAAGTGGACCAGCTTTTGAAGATGCTTGTGAACAAGGAAAGCGACCATTTCCTCGAGCTGTGTGTGGCCTTGGAAAAGGCGTACCCTGACCTGTATTCTGCACTCTTTACTAACGGCGGTGGACCCGTGGACCATTCCTCCGGTAAGGCACCATGCACGCATACAACACTTTGGCACGCAAATGTTGGATGCATGCTAGCTACATTCCTCTACACAGCCTTTGAGATATTGAACAAGTTTTACGGCTACCCCAAGTCTCATAATGCACTTACAGGGTGGTCACCCGTGCAATACTTATATGGATAATTGACTAGGTCATTCTCATTTATATTTATTAACAGAGCATGTTTACGTTAAGGATGTTGATATGCCGCATTCGAAGCCAAAACTTGAGAACTTTGCTAACAACCTAAAATGTTACCAAAGTTCCATTCCGTTTCAGCATCACATTGTTCATTCCACAGCAATATTTCACCTTAAAAAAGCTAGTAATCACCAGCAGAGGCAAAGATACCACAGACTCTAAAACCAAATTCCATCACTATTTGCTACATGGGAGTGCGTGGACTCTGCTACTCTGTGGCTAGGCAGTAGATGAAAAATTATCACGTTTGCCAACCCTCCCTTTGAATGAGAACGGTTTCGTCATTTAGCAGATGCTTCTGTAATTTGCTGTGGACGAGCAATTAGGGTTAAGTGCTTTGCTCAAGGGCACAATGACAGATTTTTCACCAAGTCTACTCGGGGATTCCAACCAGCGACCTTTCGGTTACTGGCTCGCTCTTAACCTCATATTTTATTTATTCCAGACAGACACTTCAGAGACCTCATGTATCCAGGCCCCAACATATTCGGCGCAGTTGCAATGTGTGCAACAGCCTGTAGTAAAATCATGGAGTAGCCTACATATACCTATTCTACAATGTATAGGATACAGATGGGTCTATTTCACTGTATTTAGGTTTCAGATTTTCCATCAAACTAATTTGTCCTTTTACTTTAGATTTATTAGGGGAAATTAAATGCAGTAGGGTAATTCCATGATAACGGAATTACCCTGACTTTTTCACTTTATAATGTATACCAACCAAAAAACATAGATTTCAAAGTTTGATCAAACCATAGAACTCTATGCACAATGACTACTCTTAACAATTTCCACTGACAATTTTACAAAAACACAATTACAGGAAGAACTGTGCAGATACAAAGTTTTGTAACAGAATATAACTGCCGAGGAAAATTTTACCATAATTATGTTACCAAACTATGCATCTGCACAGTTTTTCTAGTAAAATGTTTTATTTACTGTGTAAATTGTTTAACGTAGTCATTGTTCATAGTTGTATGTTTTTTATCTCCATATTAAATCATTTCCGGGTAACAATTTAAATACCTTACTGTTTTCAATTAAAATGGTCAAAAAGAACTAAAAATAGCTATTATTGGCAAAGAGGTTTGGAACCCTCTTTCTTATTGGTCTATTAACTAATCTGGTTATGTCATCAGGCAGGCCAAAACTCCATCCCACCAAAACAGGTTGAAATTTCAAGCTGTCTTTTCAAACAGCGCTTATACTAAAAAGGATATTTCTTCCGCATAGTATGGAAATGCATATAAAACGCATGAAAATACTGTTTTTGACTGCAATGAGTCTTTAACCGTTGAAATCAATGTTGTTGTTTTTACATACATTTTAAAGTAAAAAATCAGTCTCAGCATAATTCTGTGGAATTGCCCAGTAGCCTATTCTAGGTAGGGTTAGATGTGCACAGCAATCTCCCAAGTTGTCATCAATGGTTTGCAATACTAATATCATGTAATTTGCTTTTCCATCCAAAGACAAGTACTTCCTCTTATGTTATTTGCTCACAGATAGCCTGACTTGTTTCCATGGAAACGCTCTTGCGGCTGAAGTGACGTTTCATATCGACCCTTGCGTGGTGTGCGTACGTATAACCATGCTTAAAAATCCATAATATGGCAGCAGTCATATTCTCTATTTTCCATGTACAGTAGTGGGCCCATAAGCCAGTAGTATACTATACCCCCAGTTATTGTCCTACGAGACCATTAAAATGTCTGTTAAGACAGTGGCTGTGTGGGGAGAGGAGAGACTAGGCTAAGTCAAGACAGACTCAAGTCGTTGTATTTATCAGGAGTCTACTTTATAGGCCTAGTCTGGTCATCTGAAAGACTGATATGACAACTTTCATTATGAAGAGTGCTAACACTAGTCTTCAGGTCTCATGTAAGGTCACTCATCACACAGGCATGGTTCACTCACTGAACCACATTTGGTACACTTGCAACATTTGCAATTTGCAACCTTGGTGTTTAATGCTGTAGACGAGAGGAGCAGCAGCAGGGCTGTATCTATGTAAACTTGGCTGCGTCCCACAAGGCACCCTATGGGCTTATGGGCCCTAGTCAAAAGTAGTGCACTACATAGAGGATATTGTGCTGTTTAGGGCGCAACCCTAGTGGGTTCATGGTGGTTATTCACCAGAGGATTAGCTCTATGCTGCCTGCCTGTTGTAAGCTCTCTCTGTGAGACGTGTATTATCATGCCTCCACAGCCCTCTCTTCTGTATTTTCTCCTGCTCCCTCCCGGCTGCTGCTGCCTCGGCACAGACAGAGAGAGAGCGAGGCAGGCAGATGTAGTGAAGAGGTATTTTTGAACACTTTTCATTATCTTTAGTGCAGCGATTCAGGCTGACGCGATTACTGCATTTAACCAGGCTGCCTGGCTGGTGAGAGAGTGGAGATGAGCCTCCTCGTTGCTTCAGGCAGAGAGGGAGCGTAGAGATGAAAGACTGAGCTCCAGTGCGTGTGTGTGATCTGCGCTGATAACAACCTGCTCTTAAGCCATTCTCTCAAACTGGCTGCCTTTGCCTTTATTCACTGGCAGGTTTCCTCTGCCCTTCACTGAGACACACACACACACACCGAGACACACCCCTCTAACTTAAAGCTGCACACACATACACTTGCATGCACGTAGACTGTGACAGCAGTGAAGGAGGAGCGGGGATGGTTCAAAGCAGGGTTCTCCTCCAACCCTCCCAGTATGGCAGCTGTAGGAAACCGAGAGAAATATTGTCCTTTTTATTTTATGCACCATTTATTGGATCTCTAAATCCAGGCATGTCACATCATTGCACAAAACACAGTGCCCTAATTCCACGTTTGTTTATCATGTTAATTATTTTAATAGGATATTAAGTAAATTAATCCTGTCAGTCCATCAAACTGCCAATATGATCATTTTTATTTAGTAAATATGAGAATATATTGCCTATGTAGACTACACCAGTATCAGTGCTTTGCTGATAAGAAACCATGCTAGAGCATTTCAAGCTGATTTCATTCATACACATTGCAATAATCAGAAACAATTTCATTGCCTTGACTTTGTCTTATGCAGTGCTTTGTTGGTAGACTTCTCTTAGACCTCTGCAGTGATTTGTTGTTGTTTCACCTATAGAGTAGTTATACCTGTAACTCTACTTACGAACTGTGACATTGATTCAAACACACACAAAGAGGAAGGTGTGACGCAATGCTCCTTGACAGGATGCTGTGTTTGCGTCCACTCAATCTCCTACTCCCTCCCTCACTGTGTGTGTGTAGAAGATGGGCCATTGCCTTTGGGCGACTGTGCTATACCTCAAATCAGCTCAGAGCATTGTGCACTAGGGCTGGCGCAATTTCCGTATAACTGTGTAACCGACGGTTATGGGTGAAGACCGTGATGAAAATAAAATAACCATTGAATAGATTGATTACAACAGGCTTTGAACCTCTGCAATTTGATTGGTAAACTCATTGGTACACATGCAATGGCTGCTTGGTCTTGTGATGCAATAATTCCCATGGCAATGTAGAATTTTCATTCAAATGATATTAACTGATGTGGCTCATGCAGTGGAATGTATTTTTTTTGTAATGTCTGGTTGATTCAACTCAACTATCACAGCAAATTTTAGCACGTATTTTACTAACTGCTTTTCTTCTATGGTTACACTTGCAATGGCCGCCAGTCCACCAATTCTGGCGTCATTGACCTGAATGGGGAGGAAATACCTGTTCTATTATTTATATGGCAGCACATGCAGTCAGGAGTGGAAGAGAGTAGAAAATGTACAAATAAAATAACGTTAAAAAAATACTTTATAACGTGCAATCTGCAGAAATCGCTCCACCATTTCCTGGTTGCGAAAATTCTAATAGCCTAATTTCAGTTTGTGACAAAACAAGCAATGCATAGTGTTGAGAATTATTGTAC
Organism: Salvelinus namaycush; assembly: GCF_016432855.1. Taxonomy (NCBI): domain Eukaryota; kingdom Metazoa; phylum Chordata; class Actinopteri; order Salmoniformes; family Salmonidae; genus Salvelinus; species Salvelinus namaycush. The sequence goes on from NC_052310.1 coordinate 63,647,631, forward strand.
CATCTAAACCGCTGTGAAATATACAGTTGAAGTTGGAAGTTTACATACACTTAGGTTGGAGTCATTTAAAACTCGTTTTTCAACCACTCCACAAATGTCTTGTTAACAAACTATAATTTTAGCAAGTCAGTTAGGACATCTACTTTGTGCATGACACAAGTAATTCTTCCAACAATTGTTTACAGACAGATTATTTCACTTATAATTCACAGTATCAAAATTCCAGTGGGTCAGAAGTTTGCATACACTAAGTTGACTGTGCCTTTAAACAGCTTGGAAAATTAGGTCATGGCTTTAGAAGCTTCTGATAGGCTAATTGACATAATTTCAGTCAATTGGAGGTGTACCTGTGGATGTATTTCAAGGCCTACCTTCAAACTCAGTGCCTCTTTGCTTGACATCATGGGAAAATCAAAAGAAATCAGCCAAGAACTCAGAAAAAAAATTGTAGACCTCCACAAGTCTGGTTCATCCTCGGGAGCAATTTCCAAATGGCTGAAGGTACCACGTTCATCTGTACAAACAATAGTACGCAAGTATAAACACCATGGGACCACATAGCTGCCATACCACTCAGGAAGGAGATGCGTTCTGTCTCCTAGAGATGAATGTACTTTGGTACGAAAAGTGCAAATCAATCCCAGAACAACAGCAAAGGACCCTGTGAAGATGCTGGAGGAAACAGGTACAAAAGTATCTATATCCACAGTAAAACGAGTCCTATATCGACATAACCTGAAAGGCCGCTCAGCAAAGAAGAAGCCACTGCTCCAAAACCGCCATAAAAAAGCCAGAGTACGGTTTGCAACTGCACTTTGGGACAAAGATTGTACTTTTTGGAGAAATGTCCTCTGGTCTGATCATGAATTTTTATTTTTTTGAAATGTTTGCCAGAATGACCATGGTTATGTTTGGAGGAAAAAGGGGGAGGCTTGCAAGTCGAAGAACACCATCCCAACTGTGAAGCACGGGGGTGGCAGCATCATGTTGTGGGGATGCTTTGCTACAGGAGGGACTGGTGCACTTCACAAAACAGATGGCATCATGAGAGAGGAATATTTTGTGGATATATTGAAGCAACATCTCGAGACATCAGTCAGGAAGTTAAAGCTTTGTCCCAAATGAGTCTTCCAAATGGACAATGACCCCAAGAATACTTCCAAAGTTGTGGCAAAATGGCTTAAGGACAACCAAGTCAAGGTATTGGAGTGGCCATCACAAAGCCCTGACCTCAATCCTATAGAAAATGTGTGGGCAGAACTAAAAAAGCGTGTGCGAGCAAGGAGGGCTACAAACCTGACAGTTACACCAGCTCTGTCAGGAGGAATGGACCAAAATTCACCCAACTTATTGCGGGAAGTTTGTGGAAGGCTACCTGTAACGTTTGACCCAAGTTAAACAATTTAAAGGCAATGCTACCAAATACTAATTGAGTGTATGTAAACGTCTGACCCACTGGGAATGTGATGAAAGAAATAAAAACTGAAATAACTAATTTCTTCTACTATTATTCTGACATTTCACATTTCTTAAAATAAAGTGGTGATCCTAAATGACCCAAGACAGGAAATTTTACTTGGATTTAATGTCAGGAATTGTGAAAACTGAGTTTAAATGTATCTGGCTTAGGTGTATGTAAACTTCAGACTATAACTGTATATATTGTCAATAACCAAAAAATATTGTATTTTCAGCTGTTTGAAGCTGGTGTACAAAACCGAAGGAGGAACAAACACGAAACTTAAGAGCAGGAAGCATAGAAATGGCGCTCATTGAACAAATCTACTGCTTCTTAGACTTGCTATCAGTTAGAAATGTACGTTTTAGATCTGTCATTCTATGTGAATTTAGTCATGTTGCCCAAAAAGTTACAATATTGCAGCTTTAGTTTTTAAGTTTCAAGTGTTTATTATGGTGACCGCGGTCATTTGGCTGGCCAATTATCGTCATCCAAAATTCTATAACCGTCAGAGCCCTAGTGGTACAGTGTACTCAGAAAACAGCTCTGTTTTTCCCACATCACTCTACCACTCAGCACTCTGTGCTGAGGTGAGAGGCAGTTAACAGCAGGTGTCTCTTTCTGTATTCTTCTCTCTCCAAATCCTCTAACTATCTCACCCACCTTCCCAGTTTCTCTCTTTCTAGGCTCCACGATTTCTCTCTTTTTAGTCTCTTCTTCAGACTTGGCTGAGTGGTGGTTACTCCTCTGTGGTGTTAGAGGGACTGGCGAGAGGTTGCTAGATAAGAGAGAGAGGGATACACACAGACAACGGGCCCTTTGTTTTGAAGGGTAGCAGGCCCAAAGTGCTCAGTCAGGAGCTTGCTGTTATGTGTGTGTGTGTGTGTGTGTGCGGCCTAGGACAGGACCAGTGGGGCTGTCTGCCTGCCTGTCAACCAGTGTCCCACTCCCGGCAGCACATAAACCATGGGGACACAATGAGTAATGTCCTGACACTGTGTCACTACCAACTAATGCTTTTATATCTCTCCTGGGATCTGACTACTGTAGCTTCTAGCTACAGTCTATCCCTCTCTCTACTCCCTCTCCCTGCCACCCTACTCTCTCTCTCTTTCCCTCCCCCCTTTCTCTCCATGCATGTGTGTCTCTAGATTAGGCCATCAATCCATCCATTGTACACCCAGCCTGGCTGCTGGGTGTGATTGATGTCATTTCATAGCCCTTATTTTATACTACATGTCATTGGGCATTTTATTATTGCGCATTGCCGTGCTGGTGTATCCACTCCAGCATCACAGGTTACAACTAAAATGGGTAAAGATTGCTCTATTTTGTCAGACATGAACTGTAATGTAGTAGGAACGATCATTGCAGGAGTTGTTGTGACTACTCACTAATGTTGACCAATAAAGCCATCTGATTTAAGCCACATGTAGCCAATATTTTTTTTACATATTTTTTTCTGGGTCAGTGGTGCCTTGTCCCAATTTAACTCTTTTGAGCTCTGATAGCCTATTTAAACATGTGAACTGAGTACCCTGCTCCTTTGTTTTCAATGCAGTGGGCTGATGTAAATGTTGATTTGGAAGTGGTGAGAAAGGTCGTCTCCTCTCCTTACTCGATGCTGTGTGTGTGATTTGTGTTCTGACTGTGCCAGAAGGCAGTGCAGCAGTAAGAACAGGGCTTCATTACCATTTACACGTGTTGTTGCTGTGCTTCCTAATCACCCCGCAAGGCAGAGGAAATGCCACAGTCTAAACTCGCACAGTGTGGTGAGGTCATGGAAATAAACAAACAGAACTACTCTCCTCTACCCCTCTCTTGATCGTCTACCCCTCTGTCTTTCTCTTTTGCACTGCTGTTTGTTCTTTCTTGTCTACCACTCTCTATCTCTTCTACCCCGGTTCTGTGTTTTTGTTGCACTGCTTTGCTTTATCTTGGCCAGGTCGCAGTTGTAAATGAGAACTTGTTCTCAACTGGCCTACCTGGTTAAATAAAGGTGAAATAAAAAAATAGACAGAACCTGTTATCTAAAAAATATATATATATCTACCCTGCTCGGTCTCTCTCCTTCTGCTCTCTCTTCTGCTCCTTTCTCTCCTACTGTTTTGCTTCTCTCTCCACCTTTCTGTCTCTCCCTTCTATTTCTCTTCTACCCCTCTGTATTTTTGCTCTCTTCTCTACCTCTTTCTATCTCTCTCTCCCATCCAGTCTCTGATGCATGACAAAAGGCCTGTGTTTCCCGCCACTGTTTTTAATGTCATGATAATAACATGCACTATATATTCAAAAGTATGTGGACACCCCTTAAAAATAGTGGATTCATCCACACCTGTTGATGACAGGTGTAAAATCGAACATACATCCATGCAATCTCCATAGACAAACATTGGCAGTAGAATGTCCTTAGTGAAGAGCTCAGTGACTTTCAAGGTGGCATCGTCATAGGATGCCAACTTTCCAACAATCAGTAAGTCAAATTTCTTCCCTGCTCGTGCTGCCCCGGTCAACAGTAAGTGCTGGTATTGTGAAGTTGAACTTCAGGAGCAACAACGGCTCGGCTGTGAAGTGGTAGGCCACACAAGCTCATAGAACTGGACCGCTGAAGCTCGTAGCGCTTAAAAATCGTCTGTCCTCGGTTGCAACAATCACTACGGATTTCCAAACTGCTTCTGGAAGCAACATCCACACAATAACTGTTCGGGAGCTTCATGAAATTGGTTTCCATGGCCGAGCAGTCACTCACAAGCCTAAGATCACCATGCGCAATTCGAAGTGTCTGCAGGAGTGGTATAAAGCTCGCCGCCATTGCACTCGGGAGCAGTGGAAATACGTTCTCTGGAGTGATTAATCACTCTTCGCCATCTGGAAGTATCAGGGTTTGGCAGATGCCAGGGGAGCGCTGCCTGGCTGACTGCGTTGTGCCAACTGTAAAGTTTGGTGGGGGAGGAATAATGGTCTGGGGACGTTTTTCATGGTTCGGTCTAGTCCCCTTAGTTCCAGTGAAGGGAAATCTTAACGCAAAAGCAAACAATGACATTCTAGATGATTCTGTGCACAATACGAGGTCCATATTTTGGCTGGCCTGCACATAGCCCCGACCTCAACCCCCATCGAACACCTTTGGGATGAATTGGAAAGCAACATCAGTGCCCGTCCTCACTAATGCTCTTGTGGCTGAATGGAAGTAAGTCCCTGCAGCAATGTTCCAACATTTAGTAGAAAGCATTCCCAGAAGAGTGGAGGCTATTATATCAGCAAAGGGGGGGACAAACTCCATATTAAAGCACATGATTTTGGAAAAAGATGTTTGACGAGCAGGTGTCCATATACTTTTGTTCATGTATTGTGCTTACTTACATTGTTCATAAAGGAGCTACAGTATCGCTCAGGGTTCTGCTCTCAGAAAAGTTTAGAGAATTCAAGATTACCTTCAGAATTTAAATATGATATAATCTGTTCAGAATATATGACACAACTGCATGCCTATGTAAAGCTATAGCCTAATGACTATAAGCTTAGTACATTGCCAAATGGTCACCGCATTCTGCTGCTCCCTGGCATTTGATGCTTCTGATTGGCTAGAGAATGCGCAAACTTGGAGAAGTGTTTCACTTTTCATAAGACAAGGGTGAAATACAGCAGGACTACATCCCCCAGAGGACCAGTTCTGTTCACCTCTGGGTAGAGTCATGAGCTTCTATCCTATTTCAGTTTTTGCTGCCGTTCAGCACTTTTGATGGACCTTAGGCACTTGGGCTTCACCCCAGACAATGTCTTTCTATTAAAGGGGTAGGGAGCAGACTCTTTACCCCAGCCTAGTCCCAGATCTATTAAGTGCAACCTTGCACTTAGCATAAAGATGACTAAATGCCAGCGACTATAGGAGTTGGGCGATACAGCTCTTGAGAGATCTAGGTCCAGGCTGACTTCAGCCAGCCTCGACTTCTTCAGTGCTCACAGATCTGAAGTGGCTGGATTAGTATAAGAAGGATGGTGATCATGGCATGTTGTATGGAAGTTCCTCCACCATGTTTTTCTCCTATCAAGGTATTTTCAGATTATTGAATAATTGTCGTTTAGGATGATTTGTTCTCAAGCAGTAAGGGTGTATTACACTGCTATACAGCACACGCTTGCTAAGTGATGACTTTTTATTTAGCAAAATTAGTTTAGTTTGAATTTCAGTCCTGAGGAAAAGACTAGGTACAAGTCATGAGTGGTCTCAGATTTGTTTAGCCTGCGTTAGGCCATGCCATGTACTGGGGTGGGATTCAGAAGGGCACAATGTTGCAAAACATTTTTGCATGCTATTACAAACTTTAATTGGACAAATTCAGGTTATGTACCTCCGTTTTGTTTACGCTTGATTCTGTTTAAGAAACCATTTGCAACAGAATCAATGTAATGAATACGCCCCTTGTACCTCCCTGTTTCACAATGTTTTCTTTCTGTTGACCACGACCCTGGAGACTCTTCTGGCCATGTGGCCCAGCAGCCATTGTCTCACTCCCCACAATCCTGGCCCTTGGTGCCACTGTCATGCATGGCCTTGTGAGAGACAGACCCCCTAGCCAAACAAGTGGTCTTTTCTCTCTCTATAACACACACACACACACACACAGTTTGTTCTTGAATTCAGACACAAAGTGAGAGGAGCTGATGGTGGTTAATACAGAACAGCAGAGTATTTTTGGAATGTAACAATAATAACTTCAGTGGCTGTTGAAGGTTTTCTTCTTCTCCTCAGGAAGAGAATATCTTGCATCAGGTCGGTAGTTTCAGAGTTGTCAAGGTCTTAAGATAGAAAGTGTTTTGAAGTGGCAGAATACCATTCTTTACATTTTGGGTAGTTGGTGCATTTTTAGATAAGATAATTCTCTGGGTCCCCTCATACATTTTTTTTTTGTCACAGTTGACTCTTCTCTCTAAGGATGGGGTAACACTGTCGTTCCTTGCCACTCTTCTTATTTTCGTCACACTGCAGAATTTAGTATTCCTCTACTTCAGGGAAGGGGTAGATAATCTGGTCGTAAGGAACAACAACTGTTGGCCCTGGATGGGAGGGGGGAGCAGAGGGAGGATGGAGAGGAGTGATAGAGGGAGGGGAGGAGGAGAAGATGGGGAGGCAAAGATGAAATGGAGAGTGAGGGGAGACTTGATTAAGGGAGATGATGAGAAGCTTCAGAGTTGTGGGGGGGGAGCTAGGAGGATAGAATGATGGAGAGGGAGTAGTGGAGCCCCCAAGGCAGAGCCAGGGTTCCCCTGACCTAGTTAAAGACATGGGGGGGGGGGGGGGTCAGGAAGGGGAGAGGAGCCTTTGTTCTAGTATCCCTGACTGTCTACCATCAGCTCAGCTCATGTTACTATATATTACTGGATCTCTACTATCATCACATCTACACTCTGAGTAGTAGTAGGCTATAACTCACCTCTGGGTAATTACAGTAGCTAGTGGCTTCGTCTGCACTCGAGGACCATATAGCTTGGTGAAAACAGACTGAACGCTGTGCTCAAAGTGAAGTGAAACAATAGTGAAACCTTTTGCCTTTTGTTTAGTAAATCAGGTAATAAATCAGGTGAAAGGAGACTGGAGTGCCACTTTAATGCCCCTTCATTGAATGAGTGTGACAGTGCTGCAGCAGTCTCAGCTCCAGTGGCTAATACAGGCCTCGATGTTGTTTCATGGCTACAGTGTGTTTGAAGGTGTGTTGAGACTGCAGTTAACTTCCAGACTGTCAGGATAGATCTGTAGTAAGGCTGTGAACGTTTAAACGAAATTGGGATCCTTAACATTTTAAGAAAAATCCCTAATGGGAAAAATGATGCGTGTGTGTGTGTGTGTGTTCAGTCTTCAGTCTGTTGTGTGTAGAATATTCTAGCCTATTCATTGATGATGGGCCCTGCTTTACAGCTTTTGATTGCCGATAGATGGGCCTAGTGTGTGGTGGCCAACATGCCTATACTGTGCCCCTCCCCTCTCTCGCCGTCCCTTGCTAGCTCGCTATGAAAAGATGCAAGTGTTTGTATTCTGCAACTAATCAGTTTCCTTCGTTCCAAAAATACTGAATCTTAAGTCGATTCGTAGCGGAAGATGTTTTTCTTTCTACAAAATGTCTTGGTAAGTCACGGTATTTAACAAACTTTAAAGTACTTTTTTAGGAGAGGGTAGTCTGGGCGCAGGCAGCTCGAGATTATTTGATTGACAGTTCTAGTCGCCTAGTGATGGTCTGTCCCGCTTCGGAAGCAGCATTCCTTTACAGACAAGTAAAATGCCCGTTCAGAGAAGGTTTTGTGTCGGCATTTAAAAAGTTGTAGTGTACCCTTACAGACAAACAAACATGCCGTAGCTGATGCGCTTTCAAGGCTATATGACTGGTAGAGAGAACATTTATTTTTACCCCCTTTTTCTCCCCAATTTCGTGATTACGATCTTGTCTCATCCTCCGACACATGATCCGCCAAGCCGCGCTTCTTAACACCCGCCAGCTTAACCCGGAAGCCAGGTGCACCAATGTGTCAAAGGAAACACCGTTCAACTGACGACCAAAGTCAGACTGTAGGCATTCAGCCTGCCACAAGAAGTCGCTAGAGCGCGATGAGCTAAGTAAATCCTCCCCTAACCCGGGCGACGCTGTCCCAATTGTGCGCCTCCCTATGGGACTCCCGGTCACAGCCGGTAATATCATAGCCTGGGATTGAACCCCAGGCTGTTTTTACGCTGCAACACTGCAATGCCACAGCCTAAGACCGCTGCGCCACTCGGAAGGTGATTTTTCTCGTTTAAATGGAAAACCGATAAAATAATTGCTGTTAACATTAAGCTACATTTTCCATTTGTCACGTCTCTTATCTGTAGGAATGGGACCTGGATGTCACATTGTATTGCTCAAGGATTGACACTGACTGACTGGCATAAGGTGTATTCTCCAAGGTCGCGTTCAGAAACTCTTCCTAAAGAGTGCTTTGCTCACTCACCCTCAGTGATTTAAAAGCATTGGATTTTGGTGAACGTGTGCACACTTCGGGTTGCATTCTGATTCCCCACACTTCTTCCCAAAGTGTCCATTTACTCACACTCCCCTCATGGCGCGTGCACACTTCAGGGTAGAAGGGCTGAGAATTGGACTGTCTGCAGCCTAAGTGCCGACCACTAGATCTTTTGCAGCTCTAATTCATGTACTTTTATTGATGCTGTCAGCTTGTTTACAAATGAACGGCCCGGCTGAAAGAGGCTAAAGTCTAATTGCTATTGATGATAAAAGGCCTGTTAGGGGTCAGCAGCGATAGACCTCTTTCACCACCAGATGGCCTACTGCCATTCAATATCTATTCTGCATCATTGACCTGCTAAAAGAGACATAGTGTAGACTGTTGCCACTACTCAGAGTATTCAGCATTTAGTTCATTTCTATGCTCTTTCTCAATGTCCATATTGTATGTTATACCATCTATATCTGTTGAATTGGGAACAGCATAGGAGAGGTCCAATTTAATCTGTAGTGAGCAGTGATGATTATTACACAGAAGTGATTTTGGTCTAAGCAATGTGGCATGACATGCTGGTCCCAGAGGGGACAAATAACTGAGAATCTCTATTTATTTTGGTGTCCCGGGGCAGGCTTTTTCGAATCACACATCTCCCAGCCCTGTTTAATCCCTAACCCCATAATGAACTTTGAATTGTTGCATTGGTAAAAAAATATATATTTCTGGCAAATAATCCATCCTCTTACATAGAAGTCTGAGGCTATCTGCTGAGGAGCAAGAGTTATCGCGTAAAACAAATATATCTGTTTACTTCACACTGGTCTTCAATATCTGACACAAGTTTAGAAAGTTGTAGCCCACTACTTTTTAAATATCATCTGGGAGAATGTGTGTAACGAGTGTAGGAGCTGCCTGCCTGCCTTCAGTGTGCAGCAGAGGTGTAGTAGGCTCTGCCTGGTTCTCATGTCAAGCTGCTCTGAATGTGTTCCACAGTAGAGAGCAGCAGCAGAGAGAGCAGTGAGCACAGAGCTTCAGGGATTGTCAGAACAGATTAAAAGCCAGTCTCTTCTCTTCTACCCCCCATTTTTATTTCTTCTCTCTTTTCTCTCTTTCTCACTCGCTATATATATGTATGTACACTGAGAGACTCAGTGAGGGAGAGATTCTAGCTAATGAGACTTGGCCATGTCTGAGCTGCAGTGTTGGTGTTGTAAGGACTTTAGCTGACACAGCAGGGTGGGAAGGACACTGATGGACATCTGGGATAGTGGGATTTGATCGATGACCTCTTGACTTTATCTCTCCCCTTGGTGTGCGTCATGACTGGGTTTTTAGAGGACACACTGATTGCAGTCTTATATCTGCTTGAAATGTGACAGAGACAATATGGCTATTAGGCTATTTAGAACCAGCTATTGTATGTCTATTTGACTTCTTAACACGTAAGAGCACTAAACTTTGCACCGAACTGTAAAAATCCCAAAGTGGAACACTGAAAATGACGACATTCTAAGAACTCTATAACTCCATAAAGGGTTATACCCATGATATGTTTATGTGGCCCTTTAGAAAAGGCAGTCCATTTTGCTACTGCAGCTAGAGCTGTGATGTGCAGCAGAATGACTTACTATATCCCCCCTTCCTCAACATGGAATATCCCTGGGTTTAGCAGTGTGCAGCACTATGCAAATAGGACATCATTGTCCTGAGTGCTGTCTCCATGTGCTGCTTGTGCTGCTTGACTCAAAGGAGAAAATCACATTCTAACCACGTTACACTCTGCTTGACTAGCAGGGACATACGGGGAAGATACATCAAAGCAATGTACTAGGTGCATGGAGAGGGGACATGAATAAAGAGGAATCCTGAGTTAAGAACTAGGAGTCCAGAAATACAGGGGAAAATATACGTATAATGCATGACCAAAAGTATGTAGATATCTGCTCGTCGACCATCTCATTCCAAAATCATGGGCATTAATATGGAGTTGGGTCCCCCCATTTGCTGCTGTAACAGCCTCCAATCTTCTGGGAAGGCTTTCCACTAGATGTTGGAACATTGCTGCAGGGACTTCCGTTCAGCTACAAGAGCATTAGTGAAGTCGGGGACTGATGTTGTGCGATTAGGCCTGGCTCCCAGTCGGCGTTCCAATTCATCCCAAAGGTGTTCGATGGAGTTGAGGTCAGGGCTCCTGAGCAGGCCAGCACTCGGCGTCCCCGTTCTGCACTTACAGTTGACCGGGGCAGCTCTAGCAGGGCAGAAATTTGACGAACTGACTTGTTGGAAAGGTGGCATCCATTGAGGGTGCCATGTTGAAAGTCACTGATCTCTTCAGTTCGGGCCATTCTACTGCCAATGTTTGTCTATGCAGATTGCATGGATGTGTCCTTGATTTGATACACCTGTCAGCAACGGGTGTGGCTGAAATAGCTGAATCCACTAATTTCACTAATCCACATACTTTGTGGGTATGTTGTGTATTTTTCAATTTATTTCATGCAGATTTGTACTGTGTTATGAAGCTCACGTTACACTATTAATTCATCATCGATTGGTAAACCAATCGTTTCAAGGACTTCATGGAAAAGTGCATATGATTTCAGGATTTTCTTTTTGTACTGATGTCGTCTCTTCTTCCCCATATCACTCGTTCTGCAGGCTCTACATACAGTGTTCTCTCCACCATGCCCTCAGACTCTGAGAGTAGCAGTTCCCTAAGCAGTGTCGGTAAGTATGAGGCCAAGACGTGTGTGTGTGTGTGTGTGTAATCCAAGTCATGGTTTCGGTAGTTTCAACGCCTCTCAGTGCAGCTTTGTTTATACCAGAATAACCCCACTAGTCCAACAAGACATCTTTCACTAAAGACACATTAGTGCTGCCAATGCCCCCTACGGCAGCCCACCTGGCCAATCTCTCTCCTTTCTCTCATCCATGAGTTTAGTTCACCATGCTTCCTCCTTAACATGCACACTCACTTACTCACTCTTGCTACCAGAGCTTGACAGTGGTCCAAATGACTCAGCGCGTCACTGGCTGTTACATAAACCCTTAAGGGCCCAACCTGGTGCCAAGGATCCTCTGAGTTCCTCCCTGGCGCTGACTCTGCCTGTCGGTCTGTCTGTTGGCCAGGCCCACTCCTTCTGTTTCTGTTCTAGGAAAGCGGGAGGGAGGTAGAGAGAGAGGGGGTCTGCTGCCTGTCTGTTGGCCCGCTCCTTCTGTTCTGGGAAGAGTGGGGAGGAGAAGGGAGGTTTGTGAAAGAGGGAGATCCAATAATTTCACAAAAGTGGTCGTAAGGAAGAGACACAAAGAAAGGTAGCTGTTTTTAAAGTATTGGGACACAGCCCCGATCATGGAAGACATTTTATAACCGTGGCTAAGGGAACATGGCTAGAAGGAAATTATTAATTTCAATAGTAAGTAAGCATTTCACGGTAAGGTCTACACGCGCATGTGAGAAATAAAATTTGATTTGAATATTCTTCTTCTACTCAATTGCTTACGAAGACCTTTCTTACTCTATTTGAATGACTGCACAAATGCGTTTGTTAATCCACTACTATGAAAGTGCCCTAGAGAGACTGCATAAGCCAGTCAGACACAGTACCAGGAATATGTTTTATTGACTCTTAACTCCAATATACTGCGAGTCATTTTCCTGTCTGAGATTACCAGTATTGTTTCCATGTGAATCTGAGGGTATCTTGGGAAATGTAGAAAAGATTGTCATGGAAAAGATTAAAGAGGAATTTCATAGCAGACAACCGCTGTTCTAAAGCAGTACCTTTGGGTAGTGAATTGTTAAGAATGTCTAGGACAAGGCCTAAACCACTTTAGACCTTATGTGAGCAAAGAGCATTGTAATGCTCTACAGTTTGTCATAGTCCAGTGTATTCTGTGATGCATTCAATCATCATTTACTGTCCCAGTCTACTGGTGATGGAAACTGTGTTTTTCAGAAATATTGCACTTAAACCCAACATAATATAGTATTCAATAGAAGTTGACAAAGTTGCATGAGGTTGAAGTGAGGTTACTCTTTCCTGTTTGTAAGCTAAAGTCCTAACTTGGGATTTGTGTGCCTAATCTCAACCTGAATAATACACTGTCAACTAAATATTGTTGCAAAGGTCAGATTCTTGTTTAAGTAGCTAACTTTTGTAACTCAAGTCAGATGTCAGCCGTGGCAGACCTGCACCTGTTGTAGAGCTCTATTCCCCAGAATGAGACACAGGAGAACCAGATCAACCATCATGTCCAGTTAGAATCACCTCTAATACAAAGGACTGAGCTTATAAATGGATATACCCTTGTGTGTTTATATTGTGATGTAAGCGTCTTCCTCTCCTTCCTGTCCCGTGTATTCCGGTGACAGTGAGCTGCTCTTGCTCCTGGTGACATACTCACTGTTGCAGGTTCACCCCCCGGTAACGGCTCAGCCTCGTCCCCGCCCCCGGCCGTCAACGACAACCGGCCAACCGGTGACAACCTGGACACCATCCTGTTCCAGCTGCGTCAGGTGACCCGTGAGAGGGACGAGCTCCGCAAGCGCCTGGCTCTGGCATCGCCCGGCACCACCTTCGATGACTGCAGGTACAGACAACCCCAATCCCCCTTACCACATAACTGAGGAGAGGGCAGAGCAGAGTGGAATGTCTTTATTCTGTACATCAATGTATTAATGCAGTAAGTAGTCAAATACAACATCTAGACATAAGTAGAGTAGATTGTCTTCATACTGTACTATACACCAATGTCTCCATGCAACAAGTAGTCAAAATACAAGATTTAGACATAGACTGAGAATACATTCCAGCTAGTCATTAAAGTTAAGGTAGCCTACAGCAGAGTAAAAAATACTATTCAGCCATTGTTGTGTTATCCTTAAGCACACATACACATGGTTAGCGGATGTTACTGTGAGTGTAGCGAAATGCTTGTGTTTCTAGTTCTGACAGTGCAGTAATATCTAACAAGTAATCTAAAAGTTCCCCAACCACTACCTAATATACACAAATCTAAAGGGATGGAATAAGAATATATCCATATAAATATGGATGAGCAATGGCCGAGCGGGAAATGCATATGAGTAATGTAAGATATGTAAACATTATTGAAGTGGCATTGTTTAAAGTGACTAGTGAGTTTATATATAGGCAGCAGCCTCTCTGTGCTAGTGATGGCTATTTAACAGTCTGATGGCCTTGAGATAGAAGTTGTTTTTCAGTTTCTCGGTCCCAGCTTTGATGCACCTGTACTGACCTCGCCTTCTGGATGATAGCGGGGTGAACAGGCAGTGGCTCGGGTGGTTGTTGTCCTTGATGATCTTTTTGGCCTTCCTGTGACATTGGGTGGTGTAGGTGTTCTGGAGGGCAGGTAGTTTTCCCCCGGTGATGCGTTGTGTAGACTGCACCACTCTCTGGAAAGCCTTGCGTTTGAGGGTGGTGCAGTTACTGTACCAGGCGATGATATAGCCCGACAGGATGCTCTCAAGCCTCCTGTTTCCTGAAGTCATTGTACAGAATCAGGAGGGATGCACAATAGTGAGTTCATCTCTCACAAGCAGACTAGTACCTTCAGGGAAAAGGTTTAGGATCCGATGATGATATTAGGGAAGTTTTTTTATACAAGTCAACGAAGTGTATGTACAGACACTGCTATGAAAAGTAGTCTCTAGAAAGTTGCATAGGCCAGCCTCTGACTTGAGTGCAAGCAAGTCTTCTGCCCTCAGTGTCATCTGATTAGTAATGTTGATGGGTAGGCCTAACCATCTGGTAAACACCCTGTTCTGTTTATGAATGCTTTCTTGAGTTCCGGGTACCAGGTCGATTTAAAAACGCAATTCAGAACTGGGAGGGACGCCTAGTGGATTTGACCTGTGAGAGAAAGCACTGACAGAGAGGGAGGAAGATGTATATACATTTTTTAGTACCAGTCAAAAGTTTGGACACCACCTCATTCCAGGGTTTTTCTTAATTTGTACTATTTTCTACATTGTAGAATAATAGTGAAGACATCAACACTATGAAATAACACAGATGGAATCATGTAGTAACCAAAAAAGTGTTTAACAAATCAAAATATATTTTATATTTTTTAAAGTAGCCACCCTTTGCCTTGACAGCTTTGCACACTATTGGCATTCTCTCCAGAGAATGCCAACCAGATTCATGAGGAATGCTTTTCCAATAGTCTTGAAGGAGTTCCCACATATGCTGAGCATGTGTTGGCTTCTTTTCTTTCACTCTGCAGTCCAACTCAACCCAATTTAGATGGTTTGGAATGAAGTCGGGTGATTGTGGAGGAGAAGTCATCTGATTCAGCAGTGAAAGAAAAGAAGTGCCCATAGCAGCCACTTCTTCTTGTTTTTAGCTGATATGAGTGTGGTTTTCTGCTGCAAAACCACTGTTGTACTGTGCCGTTATTTGTCTTTGTAAAAAAATATATATATTTTTTTAAACGCTCTGTGCTCACAGGGAAAAAAACTGCTGCTCCAGATTTTCTCCATTCATTAAAATTACAATTTAACCAACATCCATCTGTGACTACCTGGACCTACCATTTGGTTTTGAAATATTGAAACCAAACCATATGGATTTGAATGAAAAGTATTTGACATGGGAAGGTGAATGTAAGAAGCAAACAATTTCAACTAGGCTACATGTCATATTAAACAGCATATAAACACTCTAAATAGGTGAGGAGCCAGACAGGCAGCCTAAGAAGGAACGAAAATGAATTATTTAAGCTTTATTATTTCAAGGCTGTAGCCTACAAATAAATACATTGTGATGCATTTGCGATTGACACAATAGGCTGGTAGGGACATAAAGCGCTCAGCATTTAAACAATATTTTGTTGTATTAAATCATTGTAGTCTATAAATTGCGCATATAGCCTGTGACTTAGAATTCAATACAAATTAAACTAAAAATCACTTAGTGCCTTAGAATTCATTTTTAGAAACACGAGATTGGCCAGTCTGTGGCTTCAGGTTCATGCGATGGTGTCTGGAGAGCCGGCCAGCAGCAGAGAATATCCTCTCCACACTTGCAGAGCCACTGGGGATGCTGAACACTCTTTTGGCCAGGCTGGACAGATGCAGACTTGTTGTTTTATTCTTTTATAGGTAGGGATGAAGGTTTTTAGGCAAAATAACCCAATCACAACGGAAAGCTCCTTGAATGTGGGAATATGCCTGGCCTACTGGGCCAAAATCAATTATGGCCTATTGTATAGATAATAGAACAAAAATGAACGAAACATTTAAGAGATCAGATTTTTTGTTTATAAATACTTTGCTACAATGACAGACTTAGCTAGCTACCCAACTCGTTCCTTTCTTTTAGCATGTGCACATAGTAAGTACACCATCATGCTTTTGGGAAATGGGTCTTTTCAGATTCTACAAGGATTCTTTATTTGTGGACACTACATCACCACACTCCCTCTCTTGCTCTTGGTTCTCATCTTTGTAAGTCACCTTGATTTTAGCACCTGTGTTTTTTTCTTCATGAAAATATTTAGCGAACTTCATGACAGTAGCTAAAGCAAGTGACTATAGCAACACACAAGTAGACTACAAATATGAAATTGGAAGTGGTGGGAAGGCCAACGCTCCAGCCTTTGGGAATCTCGCGCCACGCTCCAGTCAAATTGGGCACGCTCTGCTCCTCGCTCTGCTCCACTCACATACTCTGGTTTGGACGCTGCAGACAGAAGTTGGCAGATCGGCTGTACCGACTTCAGACGAGTCCCGTGACGCTTGTGGGGGTCGTAGAGCAAACCGTTTGGACTCTACAGAGGTTTCCTAGGGGAATACCAATTTTCAAGATGTTTGATGGTCTGATAAACAACGCTGTAGCTCGGCCACCTTCCACCGCAGATGCCAAACCCCGCCATTGGTGGATGCGGTGGATTGAGACGCAGCCCAGGCAAAAACGCATCTAGGGGATGGGGATATTTTTATTATGGTAATTGGATTTCTGCGGGGGTGAGAACATCAACTAGGGGGTTAACTGACATTGGGCTTACTTTGTAGACAAGGTCTCGGGTTGTTTATGTGATGCATTACTCAGCTTATGTTCTTGTTTCCCCAAAGGCCGAATTCCAAAGCCAGCCACGACTACGAGCGTCTGAAGAGTCAGTGTATGCGGGCCATGGCAGACCTGCAGTCTCTACAGAACCAACACACCAAGACTCTGAAGAGGTGTGAGGAGGCTGTCAAGGAGGCTGACTTCTACCAGTGAGTACCACCATCATCGACACTGATTTGGCTGGCTGGTTGGTTGGTTGGTTGGTTGGTTGGTCGACTGACTGACTGGTTAGTTAGTTAAAAGACATGAATTGTCTGGGTGACGGTGAATGTTTAGTAGTCCTTTGAGAACACTGCCCAGTCTGTCAGGAATCATCTGTTAGTCCAATAACTCTTTCTGAATAGACTGTTGTAATTAGATGGGAATAATTAGAGGTTTTATGGCATCATTGTTTTACTCATTTACAGACTGGAGAAGTGCCAGGTGTGGCAATTACAAATTGAAGGAACATTTATGTGCTAATGAGTCTGTTTCCATTTAAGTGGAATAGGGATTACCTAATGTGAATTAAGGAGTTGTACAGCAATATCTTTTATAGTCAACTTGACATGACTTCATTTATAATTATGTTCTATAGGGCTACCAAACACAGCACTAAACCTACAGTAAGTCTAGCCATCATGCTTTTAATCTGGTGGGTTTCCTTTGTACACACTTACTAGGGTAAACATAAACTCTTAAGAGTACCACACATGTACAGTTTTGCAAAGTTCTATAAGGACAATATACAATATGTGGTATTAAATCCAGGCATGTAAGGTGTGTGTGTGTGGGTCACAGTGAGACAGACACAGGGTGAGAGATGAGGATTATCACTCCACTCTCCAGCAGGCTTGTGTGTGATTGGATGTAATCCCCTGTCGCTGTCTGTCCAGGAAAGCAATCAAACAGAATGTGTTAATCTCCCTCCTAACCTCTGTCTGCCTTGTCATTGACTTATATGTTCACTGGGGGGAGGAAGGAACATGTATTGCAATCAGTACTTATTGAATAAACTCAACTCAGGTCTGCAGAGAGGTTAGTATGTACTTTCACTTTAACCTGCCTTTTGCAGACAGCCTAGAAATTGCAATCTGCTGTATAACTAATGTAACCTCTTGGTATTCTTCCCTCCCCCAGTTTTAACCTCTCCCTCTTTGTCTCCAGTATGCTCCACAGTCGTGTGTTAGGAGATCAGTCTCAGCTGAAAGAGGAGCTGGATGTGTTGAGGAGAGACAACACTCAGCTGGTCAGGGAACACAACCACCTGAAGCAGAGCTGTGAGGAGCTCCGCAGGCTGCACAGCGAGGACCAGAAGGAGGTGGCCGACATGAGGCGGCAGCAGCAAGAGGTACACGCGCACTCACACACACAAGGTTGCTGTGACCTATACTGGGTTGCTGCGCTTTCAGAAACCCACACATCACTGGAGAAGACTGCGAGCGCGCACACACACACAGCTGGGAGATGCATACAGAGCACTTCTGTAAAGGGCAGTGTTGCAGAACAAGGTCATTGGCTCATGTAAAGGGCATGTAGGCAGTAGGCACATTCCCCTTCTACCCACTGCTCCTGTGTTCACAGATCTGTACGTTCAGGAGAGGTGTTTAAACTCACCAGTATAGAATACTATGGCTCCATCTCCTGCATACTGCCACACCTGCTCCCACAGTAATCACTACAGACTCCAGCAAGCCTTACATACACCACACACTCAACTGAACACACAATAACGTCGGGGATGTATTTACATTTTATTAGTGATTTTATGATTGTGAAGGGCCAGCAAAAATGAAACCTAAGGGTTAGTTAGTTACACCATAGTACCTAAGGCTCCATTTACACAGGCAGAACAATTCTCATCTTTTGCACAAATATTGGTCTTTTGACCAATCAGATCCTTTGCCAATAATTGGGGAAAATATCAGTATTGGTCTTCCTATGTAAATGCAGCCGAATAGTCTTGAATAGTCCATATACTGCAGCTGCTCACTGTTGCCATCTGCTGACTAACTGGTGTAAAAGGAATCAATGTCATTCTGCCTTGGTTATGGTTCCAGTGGCTTGGTTTGGTTTCCACATGCTTCAGAATAAGTAAATAACCACAGACTATCACCCCGAAAAAATACATGTATTAATTAAGTAAAGCAACAGCAAACTTCGTTCATCGTTGTTTCAGCATGGTGCTTGAAACACCAAAATGGTGGTTTTGAATATATGTCAACTGTACATAATAAACTTTATTTGTATTGCACAATTCATACAGAGATGGCAACTGAAGGTGTGCTTAACTGTATGTGCTTGTAGAAAATCATCAGCTGAATGACTGTCCTTCCTCCAGGTGATGAGAGAGAACGGTTCATCAGAGGTTCTCAACAAGCTCTATGACACAGCCATGGACAAGCTGGAGGGGGTGAGGAAGGAATACGATTCGCTGAGTAAACGCTACAGCGAGAAGGTAGCTAATCACAACACGGACCTGAGCAGACTGGAGCAGGTGGAGGAAGAGAACCGCCGATTACAGAAACAGATGGACACGTTGCTGAGACAACGAGATACGGCTATACACTACCAACAACAGTGCTCTACGTCCATGAGGAGGTAACAGACAGACACACTGCTGAAACAAGACATATATACACTACCAACGACAGTGCTCTACGTCTGAGGTTACACACACACAATGCTCAACCCAAGATACATGGTTATACACCACACACACACACACACACACAAACACACGTATACACTACTACACACCTCACCATCTTCCTCTCCCCAGGTTTGACTCTGTACAACAGGAGCTGAACAAGTCTTCAGGCCAGAACAAGGAGCTGCAGAGGGAGATGGAGCGGCTGCAGTCGGAGGTGACACGCTGTAAGAACTTCCAGCTGAAGGCAGTAAAGGACTGTGAGAAGTACAAGGAGGAGAGGGACTCTGTGTTCAACGAGTACAGGCTCATCATGAGTGAGAGGGACCAGGTCAGAGATGCATATAATACATTATGGTTTCCCAGACACAGATTAGGGCTAGTCCTGGATTAAGAAACTACTTTCCATGTATCTACATTGAGTATGTTATTATACATTTTTTCAGGACTAGGCTTAATCTTTATGCAGTTGTTCATCCCAACGTTTTTATGATAATACAATAATAAAACTTAGCAATAATGAAGAGGTTTATTAAATTCTGGGTAACAGGTGATCAAGGAGCTGGACAAGCTGCAGACAGAGCTGGAGGCTGCAGAGGCCCGCCTCAAAAACACCTCGTCTGAAAGGATGGTGGCCAGCGAGGAGATGGAGGCTCTCAGACAGGTACAGGTCAATGAATCATTTTTATCTATCAGTCAATCAAACACCTCGTCCGAGAGCTTAATCAATTATTTAAGCAATCTATCGATCAGTTTATTAATAGTCAGTCCAAACACTTAGAGGGTGATAGCCAGGGAGGAGATTGAGGCTCGCAGACAGGTAATCATATGTTAACCAATTTAATATATTTCAATTAATTTCACTTTATTAATCAAACTCACCTCGTCTGAAAGAATGCTGGCCAGTGAAGCTCTGACAGCTGCTCGAGCAATTAGCTAAATTTGTCGCTGCCAGATCAACCAAGGGATTTTGTGATTGTGTTATGGCATTAAATCTGATTTGATTGTTTGTTTTTTAGGAGCTGAACTCGTCGTTGGTGGACCGGGACAGGGCAATCTGTGAGAGGAACGAGCTGTTGGAGAAGTACTGCCACGAGGTGAAGGACAAGGCTGAGGCCCAAAAGGAGCTGAGCCAAGCCTGTAAAGACATTGAGACGGTCCGGGAGGAGAGAGACGTGGCCCGCAAGGAGAGGACAGAGGCCATCATACAGAGAGACCAGCTACTGAGAGAATACTACCAGGCGCGACAGGTAACATTAATACACCTGAAAACAACACACGCACCTTACAGGTATGATAAACAACTGTATTAGGGAGAGGACCGAGGCTGTCAAAAGGTGACAGCTCCCAGCCAAAGGTTAGACACATGATAAAGAGCTTAGAGGATCCCATAAACTGTCAACCATTTGGATTATGTCAGTTGCATGACCCTAAAGCGGATTTAGTGCTTTAGACAAATGCTGCTTCTGCTCCTGACACTTCCCTGTTCAGACCACTAGATGGCCCCCCCTACCACGGTTTTACACTAGAGGAGTCGGGATGCTTAAAATCTGTGATAGAAATCCCAGTTGAAGGATTCCCTCGCTACTGATTTCGGAAATTCTACAACTAGGTTTTCTGAGAAACCTGGGAACTTGTAGACAGTTTCAGGAAATTTGTTTTTGATATCTTGAAGTTTCATGTTTTGAAAGTGGCTAACTAGCCTTTGTCTGTGTGTGTGCCCGTGTCTGTCTGTGTGTGTGCCCGTGTCTGTGTGCTCGACAGAAACAAGACTCAGCCACCCTGGACATAGAGCGGGCCAACAAGGAGATTGAGGTGTTGAGGAAGCAGTACGAGGCCATGTCCCAGGAACTAAAGGAGGCTACGCAGGAGGCCGAGGTGGCCAAGTGTCGACGTGACTGGGCCTTCCAGGAGAGAGACAAGATAGTGGCAGAGAGAGAGAGCATACGGTGAGAGAAAGCGGGAATAGTGGCGTAGGCTCTTAATTCCTCTTTCCTTGATTCCTTGCATCTTCTCTCTCTGCCTCCTTCTGAAAATGCTTTGGAGTAGAAGGTCCGAGAGGAGGACTCTTGCATCTTCCCTAATGTGTTTTGAGAAGGAGGCATGGAGAGAGGACGCAATGAATATTAACTGACTAAACTGTGCTGATGCTTGATGATGTCATATCCTGCCCCTTCAGGACGCTGTGTGACAACCTGCGTAGGGAGCGGGACCGGGCGGTCAGCGATCTGGCCGACGCCCTGCGTAACCTTGACGACATGAGGAAGCAGAAGAATGACGCGTCACGGGAACTGAAGGAACTCAAGTGAGTCCCAGAGCGCGCACACACAGAAAATGTCTGGCCTCCTCTAAATAACCTTTTTCAAAGCTGGTAAGAATATAGTTGAATAGCCCTGGTTTATGAGGTTAATTACACACACATACCATACCACACCACACACTTTCTCAACCCCCTTGTAGTGATGTGAAAAGCTCCCTCTACTGGTCAGTGTGTGACTGCCATATTCAATTCTCTGTCTTTTCTTTGAGAGCTCATCCTCCTTTCCTGCTGACGAAGAAGAAAAGAGTAACATTTAGGTTTTCAAGTCAAGTCAGACCCCCTCTAGGCATGCCTCATAAGGACATAATGTATCTTGGTGACAGTCAGCCACCATAGGCCTATTTCTCCTTCAGCCTTTCCTTTACACACTGTAGAATATGACTTTGCTGCTACTTTTTAGACTTTGGTAACACTTCCCTTGCAGCACTTTGAACGGTTGCTTTGCCCTATAGATATCTATGCAGACCTGCCAATATGCATGCATTTTGCGTACCAACTATGCAATTCTCTGTCCATGTATGCAGGTACGAGATCCGAGTTCAAAGTACGCAGAAATGAATAGGGCCTGATTTTATTTTAATTTTTTACATTTTAATCAAATATAACTCCACTGAGTAAATCTAACATCCCGATAATCGCGCTGCAACACACAGACATGTTCGGAGTTTGTGTCAACGGACATGGAGATTAATGCATCATTATTCGACGTAGCTACCACGTGTATGCCCCTCCTGTTTGTTGTGATGCTGAGTTCGCAACTGTCAGCTGTACGTAAACACATGGACAAATCCCCTTTCGACTCCGTGTGTTGTGGAAAGGTAAACTCTAATTGTTTCAAGCTAACGTTAGCGAACATAAGAGGGACATTCAGTGGAATCTAAAGTGCCAGCAGTTCACAAGCATTTGCTCGTGAAATGGTTAAATGCAAATACGAAAAATAACTGGTCGCATTTGTGCGAGTGTGATATACATTTAATTCTGCGTCCCATTAGTTGTATTTTCCACGTAACATTACGAGGATCACGCAACCCGATGGACTGTACCTGTAAATATGATCCACGTCACAAAAAGCATTACAAAAATATAATTAAAAATAAATATTTACATCTTGGCATTAAATGGGGTCGGGAGTTTAGGAGACTGCGTGATGAAGAATGAATGAGTGTCTGGTATTAGCTATAGAGGCAATGCTTCTAAAATGTCTTTGCACTAGATTTGATATTTTATCAATTTCGAAAATCTGAAATGATCTATGCGCTGCAAATAAGTACAATAGGCACCTTTACATAGGCTGAACCGGCGGACTCTTCTAGCGAACAACGTTCAGATTCCCTTTGCGGTAGCCTACTTAAGCTTTGTGTAGCCAGTTTGCGGTCTGTGTCGACTCGATCATCTGTTTTTGTTTTTATGTTTTCAAATTGATTTTTTTTTAGTGTTGATTAGGAACCGTGTCTAAAAAGCCAATACCTGTGAGCTGGTCCAAGTGATTGGCCCTGTTTGAGAGGTGACAAGCGTTCCTCTACTATAGAGACTAAACTTGGGGGCATGTGCTAAGAAAAACGTTATAGATAATTATCTCCGTTCTGCGCTCTACATGTAATGGAATAAACATGCAAACAGTCTGCTAATTCCACAAAACATATTTATTTTATATGTTCTGTACTTATCAGTATGAATCTTTTATTTGTGTTTTGTAAATACCTTTTCATAGGACTGAACTGAACCAGGTGTTATCCATAATGTTTGTCTAAGCACATGTGCTCATGAAAAAAAAGTAAGGTAGGTTGTGCAATAACAAAATTGGCAGCTAATTTAGCAAGTCATTGTTATTTCAGCCAGTCAGTAAAGCTATGTCAGACGATGAGAGTGAGGAGACTGAAAGAAACAGACCGGGCAGTAGCTACATGCAAGTTGAATCTCCAATTTGCTGCGTGTCTGGTATTCTAAAAAGTTCGACAGGGTTGGCAGGTCTGTCTATGGTGCCCTATAGATGTAGTTGTACATCATTTAGAAACTCTATGAAAATGCTACAAGGCACACGTTTCTGCATTTAGCAGATAGTGTACATGCACTCAGTGACATGTAGATATATCCTGCACACTGTTGTGATGTGCTCTGACCTGTGTGACATCACTTCCTGTGGTCAGAGAGAAGATGGAGAGCCAGCTGGACAAGGAGGCCAGGTTTTGTCAGCTGATGGCCCACAGCTCCCATGACTCCGCCATCGACACAGACTCTCTGGAGTGGGAGACGGAGGTTGTGGAGTTTGAGAAGGACAGGGTGAGTCTGGAGAGACACTATTTTCATTGATTTGAATGATTATTTGACTTACTGTTGATGTATCGATTTATTGGATGGGTGAATGGATGGGATTGACTGATTGATCAGATGAATTCATTTCCAGCAAATGTTAAAATCCAGCTTAATAAAGGGGCTCAGAACTGATATGTATGTAGATAACCAGTATGTTTAACTTTGCTGTTTTCCTGCAGGATGACATGGATTTAAAGGCACTTGGGTTTGACATAGCAGAGGGGGTAAACGATCCATATTTACCAGGAGATTGTGGAATATTTGTGACAAGAGTGGACAAAGGAAGTATTGCAGATGGAAGGTTAAGGTAATTCTCTGATTTGTAACATTTCTGGAGGTTCAAGTTCAGGAACCCCTGTTCCTCATCTTCATCATCCCCAATATCACATTTTTACTTCCTGCTTTTCAGAGTGAATGATTGGTTGCTGAAGATAAATGACATGGACCTGACCAACAAGGACAGGAAGCAGGTGGTAAAGGCAGTGCTTAACAGAGGCGGGCTGATCAACATGGTGGTTCGCAGGAGGAAGTCCCTGGGAGGAAGGCTGGTCACCCCTGTACACATCAACCTGATCGGACACAAAGGTAACACTTTTGTGGCACTCCTGGTGTGTATTCATTAGGAAACCATTTACTTCAAATGTCAAATGTTTTGCAAAGAACACAAGAGTTTCTATTTGACAAATTCAGGTTGGTCCATCCCCTTTCTTTCTGTTTGCTCTGTTTGCCTCCGTCTGGTTCTTAGAGTAAACTGTAAATCACTGTTGCTCAACAAAACAACAAATCAACTAGAACAGGCGTATTCATCAGTCGGATTATGTTGCAAAAAGGTTTGGTCTGTCAAACGGTTTGCATCGGAATTCGACTAATGAATACACCCCTGTTCTTGTTTTAATGTTTTGTATAATGATTGATTGGGTAATTGATTTGATTTATTGATTCAGTGTTTGGTTGTATTATGTCGTTTGTATGCATTTGGTGTTCTAGTACAGTATTTTAATGTAACACATTGCTTATCACAAGATGGTCTTTCATAAGATTCCTTAAATAATATCTCTTCTCTACTCCAGACAGTGTTATAGGTCTGAAGTATAATACTTACACTACAGGTCAAACGTTTTAGAACACCTACTCATTCAAGGGTTTTTCTTTATTTTTACTATTTTCTACATTGTAGAATAATAATGAAGACATCAAAACTATGAAATAACACAGTGGGGCAAAAAACTATTTAGTCAGCCACCAATTGTGCAAGTTCTCCCACTTAAAAAGATGTGAGAGGCCTGTAATTTTCATCATCGGTACACTTCAACTATGACAGACAAAATGAGAGAAAAAAATGCAGAAAATCACATTGTAGGATTTTTAATGAATTTATTTGCAAATTATGGTGGAAAATAAGTATTTGGTCAATAACAAAAGTTTATCTCAATACTTTGTTATATACCCTTTGTTGGCAATGACAGAGGTCAAATGTTTTCTGTAAGTCTTCACAAGGTTTTCACACACTGTTGCTGGTATTTTGGCCCATTCCTCCATGCAGATCTCCTCTAGAGCAGTGATGTTTTGGGGCTGTTGCTGGGCAACACGGACTTTCAACTCCCTCCAAAGATTTTCTATGGGGTTGAGATCTGGAGACTGGCTAGGCCACTCCAGGACCTTGAAATGCTTCTTACGAAGCCACTCCTTCGTTGCCCGGGCGGTGTGTTTGGGATCATTGTCATGCTGAAAGACCCAGCCACGTTTCATCTTCAATGCCCTTGCTGATGGAAGGAGGTTCACTCAAAATCTCACGATACATGGCCCCATTCATTCTTTCCTTTACACGGATCAGTCGTCCTGGTCCCTTTGCAGAAAAACAGCCCCAACACATGATGTTTCCACCCCCATGCTTCACAGTAGGTATGGTGTTCTTTGGATGCAACTCAGCATTCTTTGTCCTCCAAACACGACGAGTTGAGTTCTTACCAAAAAGTTCTATTTTGGTTTCATCTGACCATATGACATTCTCTTCTTCTGGATCATCCAAATGCTCTCTAGCAAACTTCAGACGGGCCTGGACATGTACTGGCTTAAGCAGGGGGACACGTCTGGCACTGCAGGATTTGAGTCCCTGGCGGCGTAGTTTGTTACTTTGGTCCCAGCTCTGTGCAGGTCATTCACTAGGTCCCCCCGTGTGGTTCTGGGATTTTTGCTCACCGTTCTTGTGATCATTTTGACCCCACGGGGTGAGATCTTGCGTGGAGCCCCAGATCGAGGGAGATTATCAGTGGTCTTGTATGTCTTCCATTTCCTAATAATTGCTCCCACAGTTGATTTCTTCAAACCAAGCTGCTTACCTATTGCAGATTCAGCCTTCCCAGCCTGGTGCAGGTCTACAATTTTGTTTCTGGTGTCCTTTGACAGCTCTTTGGTCTTGGCCATAGTGGAGTTTGGAGTGTGACTGTTTGAGGTTGTGGACAGGTGTCTTTTATACTGATAACAAGTTCAAACAGGTGCCATTAATACAGGTAACGAGTGGAGGACAGAGGAGCCTCTTAAAGAAGAAGTTACAGGTCTGTGAGAGCCAGAAATCTTGCTTGTTTGTAGGTGACCAAATACTTATTTTCCACCATAATTTGCAAATAAATTCATTAAAAATCCTACAATGTGATTTTCTGGATTTTTTTTCTTCTCATTTTGTCTGTCATAGTTGAAGTGTACCTATGATGAAAATTACAGGCCTCATCTTTTTAAGTGGGAGAACTTGCACAATTGGTGGCTGACTAAATACTTTTTTGCCCCACTGTATGGAATCATGTAGTAACCAAAAAAGTGTTAGAAATATCAAAATATATTTTATATTTGAGATTCTTCAAAGTAGCCACCCTTTGCCTTGACAGCTTTGCACACTCTTGGCATTCTCTCAACCAGCTTCACCTGGAATACAGTCTTGAAGCAGTGCTGAGCACTTGTTGGCTGCTTTTCCTTCACTCTGCGGTCCGACTCATCCCAAACTATCTCAAATTTGGTTGAGGTCGGGGATTGTGAGGCCAGGTCATCTGATGCAGCACTCCATCACTGTCCTTCTTGGTCAAATAGCCCTCACACAGCCTGGAGGTGTGTGTTGGGTCATTGTCTTGTTGAAAAACAAATGATAGTCCCACTAAGGCCAAACCAGATGGGATGGTGTATCGCTGCAGAATGCTGTGGTAGCCATGCTGGTTAAGTGTACCTTGAATTCTAAATAAATCAGACAGTGTCACCAGCAAAGCACCATCACACCACCACCTCCATGCTTCACGGTGGGAAATACACGTGGAGATCATCCATTCACCCACACCGCGTCTCACCAATACACGGCGGTGTGGGTGAATGTCCATTGCTCATGTCCATTGCTCATGTTTCTTGGCCCAAGCAAGTCTCTTCTTATTGGTGTCCTTTAGTAGTGGTTTCTTTGCAGCAATTTGACCATGAAGGTCTGATTCACACTGTCTCCTCTGAACAGTTGATGTTGAGATTTCAAGTAACAGACCTCTGTGAAGCGTTTATTTGGGCTACAATCTGAGGTGCAGTTAACTCTAATGAACTTATCCTCTGCAGCAGAGGTAACTCTGGGTCTTCCTTTCCTGTGGTGGTCCCAATTAGAGCCAGTTTCATCATAACGCTTGATGTTTTTTGCGACTTTACTTGATAAACTCAAAGTTCTTGAAATATTGACTGACCTTCATGTCTTAAAGTAATGATGGACTGTAGTTTCTCTTTGCTTATTTGAGGTGTTCTTGCAATAATATGGATTTGGTCTTTTACCAAATAGGGCTATTTTCTGTATACCTCCTACCTTGTCACAACACAACTGATTGGCTCAAACGCATTAAGAAGGAAAGAAATTCCACAAATTAAATTTTAAGGAGGCACACCTGTTAACTTCTTATTGGCAGGTGGGACGGTAGCTTCCCACCTGGCCAACATCCAGTGAAATTGCAGAGCGCGAAATTCAAACTACAGAATTATAAATATTTAACTTTCATAAAATCACAAGTGTAATACATCAAAATAAAGCTTAACTTTTTTGTTAATCCAGCCGCTGTGTCAGATTTCAAAAAGGCTTTACGGCGAAAGCACACTATGCGATTATCTGAGGACAGTGCCCCGCATACAAAAGCATGAAAAACATATTTCAACCAGGCAGGTGCGCCACGAAAGTCAGAAATAGCGATATAATAAATGCCTTTACCCTTGATGATGATCTTCTGTTGGCACTCCAAAAGGTTCCAGATACATCACAAATGGTCCTTTTTTTTGATAATGTCCTTTATATCCATAAAAACTCAGTTTAGCTGGCGCGCTTCAGTCAATCCACCCAGTTTCCCTCCATCAAAATGCAAAATCCCAAACGTTACTAATACACTTTTCCAAACAAGTCAAACAATGTTTATAATCAAACCTTAGGTACCCTAATACGTAAATAAACGATAACATTTAAGACGGAGAATCATTAATGACGGAGAACGCGTTCTCTTCCACGCGCTTGGAAACACTATAGCCCAAATAGGAGCCACCTAGAAAAACTACATTTTCTGGCTCATTTTTTTCAATAACCAGCATGAAACTCTTTCTGAAGACTGACATCTAGTGGAAGCACTAAACTGCAATCTGGGAGGATTTCGCCTTATAATAAAAGTGACAGCCATTGAAAACAGTGGTAGGCAGAATTTTTTTTGGGGGGTGGGGGTTTTTGTCCTCGGGGTTTCACCTGCCATATCAGTTCTGTTATACTCAGACATTTTAAGTTTTAGAAACTTTTGTGTTTTCTATCCAAATCTACCAATTATATGCATATCCTAGCTTCTGGGCCTGAGTAACAGGCAGTTTACTTTTGGCACGCTTTTCATCTGGACGTGAAAATACTGCCCCCTACCCAAGAGAGGTTAATTGTAATGCATTCCAGGTGATTACTTCACGAAACTGGTTGAGAGAATGCCAAGAGTGTGCAAAGCTGTCAAGGCAAAGAGTGGCTACTTTGAAGAATCTCAAATATAAAATATATTTTGGTTGAACACTTTTTTTGGTTACTACATGATTCCATATGTGTTATTTCATAGTTGTGATGTCTTCACTTGTATTCTAACGTCGGTGTTATAGGTCTGAAGTGTCTAATACATATTGTATTCTCCTCTCTACTCCAGACAGTGGTATAGGTCTGGAGAATGGTGTGTTTGTGACAGCCCTCGTCCAGGGGAGTCCTGCTTCCAGAGAGGGATCTCTGACTGTTGGAGACAGACTTATCGCTGTGAGTCCTCCTCCACCACCTCCGTTTCTCCTTGTAATTTTCTTCCATCTCCTCATTTTCCTCATAATCTTCATCTTCTTCATTCCTGTTCTTCTTCCTCCATCGCCCCCTCCTTCTCCACCTCACCTCCTTATCTTCCTCCTCCTGTTTCTACTCCTCCTCTCTTCCAAACTCTACCTCCTCCTTTTCCTTCACCTCCACCTGATTTGACCCCTGTTCCATTTCGGTCTCGTGATTTGGTGACAGAAATAATGTTTGCCAGTCATCACTTTACCTGGCAGAATGACCTTCTCTCTAATCATGATCCACCTACTGAATCTGCTGTCATAATCCTCCAGGTCCTTACTGTGAAGTTCTGCTGCTTAGTTAAACCACTGGGCTTAGATATCTCCCCACTCACCTTTTTAATGGCAGACCAAGGCTTGTCTCAAATTGCACCCTATTACCTACACAGAGTACTGTTTTTGACCAGAGCCCATACGGCCAAGGTCGAAACTAATGCGCAATATATTAAATGGGGTGCGCACCCGTTGACACCCTCAACTTTAATAGTGAAGCCTGGCTAGCTGATATGGGACATGATAGCTAAGTGTTGGTGATTAGCAAACATTAGACCAGATGCCTGCAGATGTCAATCATGGTTGTGTATCGTCTTATACCATGTCCTTGTAGTCGTTTATAACTTAATGTAGCAGGTTATATTTCACATATACAGATATGTTTAATTATGTTAGTAAGCGAAGGACTTGAACATGCTGAACCAACAGTGACATATGCAGTCAGTGCACAATTTTGCATATGTCACAGCTGCACTCTTAATGCTCATTACTTAGACTAGACTCCCCAGATGGAATAACATGTTTCAAAGAGTACTGTTTAATTTTAGGTGTTAAAAGTTCACTAGTCTGATCTCTTATTTTTTGGGGGGGTGGGCAGCAGGTAGCCTAGCTGTTATTGTTGGGCCAGTAACTGAAAGGTTGCTGGTTCGATTACCTGAGCCGACAAGGTGAAAAAATCTGACGACGTGCCCTTGAGCAAGGCACTTAACCCTAATTAGCAAGGCTGACCCTGTAAAACAACACATTTCACTACACCTATCGGTATATGTGACAAATAATTTTGCTCAGGCTTGAATACCTACTTTCCTGTTTCCTCTCCCTGCGCTCCTCTCCTCGCTGCAGTGTTTTATAATTCATCTCAGGCCTATTGTCATGGAAATGTGGGGATTGAGAAAGGAGTGTGGGGGTGTTAAAGTTCTAAGAAGAACCACTGGCCTAGATTTTCTAATAGTATCCCACTGCAGCAGCAGGCAGACCCAAATCTCTGGCACTGAGTTCTTCAGGTGCAGGGGATCTCTATTTGGGGTTAGGGTAGTTGAATTCTCAATCTCTCTTGAAAGCAATACCACCTAGCAAAACTGTATGTGTGTTTTAGAAGGATGTGTGGGAAGTGAATAGTGTGTGTACACTGTTTTTTATGTGTCCTCTGTTTCCCCCAGATCAACGGCATCGCTCTGGACAACAAGTCAGTGACGGAGTGTGAGACACTGCTGAGGAACTGCAGAGACTCTCTCAGCCTCTCTCTCATGAAGGTGAATCTAAACTAGCTCCTCTACTAAACTCCTTGAATGCACACTAGCCTCAAATTAGACTAAAGACAAGTTCTCCTCCAGTCAATGTGGTGCCACATAACAGCCTTATTTTAACATAGGGCTTTGACTTGAAGGTGAATCTAAACTTCACTGCCCGCTGGCCTCAAATCAGCCTTAATTTAGACTCCAGTTCTCCTGAAGTCCATGTAGTGCCATACACTGCAACACCCTTATTTGATGCTATAGCGGGCACTCTTTTTAGGACAGCGACTGACTTTCTCAAGAACAAACATGTTAGATATTACTGCACTGCAGTGACTAGATTCCTGGATAGTGTGAACTTTATTTTTTGGAGGAAAGTTTAGAGTTTAGGAAAAAAGGAAATGTGTGTTTACTCGTCTAGTGCTATTCCTAACACCCCCTCTATCTCTGTCCTCTATCCTTTTATGTTCCCAGTTCTTCCCTCACAGTTCGTCAGGCCAGAACATCTTCGACAGCCTGCGCGAGTCATCGTCCAACAGCCGTCTCTCCGAGGTCCACTCCAGGAACAGTCGTAACCTCAAACACAACAGCTCCACACAGACAGACATCTTCTGCCCCGACACAGGTGGTAGTGGGGGAGGTGGTAGTGTCAATGTCCAAGGAGAGAGGAGGAAGAGCAGGGGTGGGGAGGCCGAAGAGGGGATGGGCCCGTACGGGGACGTCAGGAAGCCCTTCTCCACGGGGTCTCTCCACGCCACCAGCCTCCGGCCGGCCTCTGACCTCGGTCTGGGTCCCCCGGGCCGCTACGGCCCCAGTGCCTTCCAGGAGTGCTGCTCTGGGTCCCCCTACGCCAAGCCCCCTCCACCCCCCATGACCTATGACCCCTCTAACCCCCCCGACTGCATCACCGTGGAGACCACCCTGGAGAAGAAACACAGCGGCGGTACCTGGCCGAAGATGATCGTAGGCGGGATGTCTGTCGCCGTGGATACGACCACAGCGACGACTCCGACCCAGCTGTCCATCTTCAAGTCACCTAAACAGAGGAAGTCCATCTTCGACACGGACGCCTTCAAACCACGGCCTGAGACTGCTCCCCCGTCTTCCAAGATAGAGTACCTGTTGCCCTGTCAGCTGGTGGCCCATTCCCCGCAGCCCTCCAAGACGGAGTCTCTCTCCTCCTCCTCTACGGCCACACCCACCCCTCCTCCGCCGCCTACCCGTAGCGATTCGTTCAAATTCAAACACAAACAGCAGAGCAATTCCGCCTCCGACTGCACGCTCACCTCCGGCGGTAAGGGGGAGGCTGTTTCCATGGTTACCGGGGAGGGCCACAGGGAACGAGAGAGGGAACGAGAAAGGGAGAGGGAACGAGACAGAAATGGGAACCACTACTTCCTGGATGGGAAAGTGCTGACATCGAGGAAGTCATGTGATGAGGACATCGGACGCACCAGGGGGGAGGAGCCTGAGGTGAAGAGGCCCCGCCCTAAATCAGCACCAGCTCTCCGACGCAGGATGACCCCTCAGTCCATCACTCTGCCCTCCTTCCAGGTCTGTTTGATGTTAATGTATAGTGCTTTTCACTAAGGCTGGTCACAATAGTCTGAAGTGGCTTCCTCGCTTCTCCTCTCCATATACATTAAAGAACTGAACAGGTGAAGTCATCCTCTAATATGTTGTGTTCACCTACCTAGCCTATGATCAAGGAGAGGAGACAAGAAGTGCATGCCACTTAAGACTACTGAGATGCACCTTATGTCTCATAACACTTAATATAAAAAGAGAAACACCAGCACTGTGGCCTCGCACCCAGCCAGTACTCCAGGGTGATACACGGCAGCCTTTTTGTGGCAGTATTTACAGCCCTTTCTGTGTGTGCCTCGCTACCAGGCTGCCTCAATGGTGATTGATGCCTCTGTACAGAGCTCCAGGCAATATGCAGCCCAGGGCTCAAAGTGCTGAGTCCGGGGGCTGTGGTCTCATCCCAGCACTCTTACACAGCTCCTTCAGTTTACTTCTCATCGTTCTCTTCTTTTTGTTTTTGGTCATTGGACTGTGACTGTGGTCCCACTCTGAATTGGGTCCTTCTCCTTATTCTCCTACTCTTTCTGTTCCTCATCATTAAACCCATTGATTTCTGTATCTGTCAACCATCAGAGCTACTCCAATGACGATCACTCCCCAGAGCCCAAAGAGATGCTTCGCTCCTCTCCCAACCGCTCTCACAGACACAGTGTGGGCTTCGTCTCCACCGTCTACAACAGTACCCTGCCTGCAAGTGAGTCACTCACACACTTTCCTCCTTTTTAATAAAAAAAATCAATAATTTAGCCCCTTTTTCTCTTCGATTTCGATTTGTCTCATTGCTGCAACTCCCTAATGGGCTCAGGGGGCGAAGGTCGAGTCATGTGTCCTCAGAAACATGACCCGCCCAACCGCGCTTCTTAACACCTGGGCGCTTAACCCAGAAACCAGCCGCACCAGTGTGTCGGAGGAAACACCATTCACCTGATGACCAAGGTCAGCCTGCATCCGCCCGGCCTGCCACAAGGATTAGCTGAAAGCGAGATGAGCCAAGTAGTCCCCTGGCCAAACCCTCCCTTAACCCGGATGATGCTGAGACAATTGTGCTCCGCCGTATGGGACTCTCGATCACGGCCGGTTGTGACACTGCCCGGG
This sequence comes from Salvelinus namaycush, assembly GCF_016432855.1. Lineage (NCBI taxonomy): Eukaryota > Metazoa > Chordata > Actinopteri > Salmoniformes > Salmonidae > Salvelinus > Salvelinus namaycush. The sequence continues at coordinate 63,680,962 of NC_052310.1, forward strand.
ATCGAACTCGGGTCTGTAGTGTGACGCCTCTAACACTGCGATGCAGTGCCTTAGACCGCTGCACTACTCAGGAGGACCCATAACACATTTCTATCTGGAGCCTCTCTAGCCAGTGTGTGTTGCTCCTATTTAACCGGTGTGGTGGTTGTTGTTCTCTAATCAGTGTGTGTGTGTGTGTGTGTGTTCTATCAGACTCGGCCCATCGTGGCCTGGCCCCGTGTCCAGCGGTGACCGCAGTGATGAGGAACCCAGTCTACACAGTCCGCAGCCACAGAGTCCACACCAACAACTGTCCCTCTGTCTCCTCCCAGATCTGCCAACACCAGCACAACAACCAACAGCCCAGGTAATTACCCCAGACAGAATAACTACCCCGAAAATCAGGTGGAGCCCAGTCATTCCCCAAGGGGGCAAATTATCGTTTAGTCTAAATTATTGGCTTGAAAATATGACATTGCTTTTAAGTAGGCAAATATTTAGTAGGAAACAACTTGGTCATCATTATGATGAAGGCAATTTTTCTTTATGGCAATGTTGCCTTTAGTAAGGTAAGTTAGTTAAAAAATACCTTGCAATGCTAATGTTAGCTAGCTGAAATCCGGTGCTCTCCCCTCAATCTTAGCTAGCTAGCTAATGTTATACTACATCTAAAGTCAATCTGATGACATTACAATGATGATCAAAGGTTCTCCTACTAATTAGTTGCCTCCTTTGGAGATGTCGTGCTGTTTGAGAATGTATTGATTAACACGTTCAGTCGTGCACCATTCCCTAAGATGACTTTCATAAAAAGACGTTAGTGACGCTATGTTCAACCCATGAATTATGTAGGAAGAGTGTGTGTGTGTGTCAGTCCGCAGCACCAGGGGCGTCTGAGCCTGGACCTGAGCCAAAAACGTCCAGCAGCAGACTACTCCGAGTCCTCGTCACGCAGCAGCCGCACCTCCCATGGTACCAACTCACTACCCTCCAGTGCTCGCCTGGGCCTTGGTCAGTCACCCATGCACGCACGCCACATACACGCGCTTGTGTTATACATGCGTGCGCACACACACACACACACACACACACACAAAATACTTATATTATACACACACACACACACACACACACACACACACACACACACACACACACACACACACACACACTGATGGACTTTTCCTCTATTGCATCAGATTCTTCCAGTAATGTCCAGTACCGGAACGAGAGGATAAAGATCCCCTCCACTCCCCGCTACCCTCGATCTATGCTGGGCTCTGACAGAGGTACATGCATGGATGGATGGATGCATAATTGAACAAACAAATTAGTTAACAAAAATATTGATGGGTGGGTGGATAGACAAATTAATGAATTAACAAATGAGTGGATGGATGAATGAACACATATTAAGATGCCTATTCCCTGAATACTGTACCTCTCAACCAATATTACCTGACTCTGGTCCCAAGGGGACTTTAGAATGCTCATTTTCCACTCAACTAAATAACATTATTCCAAATCAAACAGCTGACTACACTTGTGTTTTCTCTGAGATGTGACAGCCCTGTTAGCAGGTCATTTAAAGGTGCTGTTCTGTAATCTACTGCTGAACAAGCTGGAATCCCCACAGTCATAACACGAAACACTTTAACCATATAGATTTTGTGTCCTGGGCCATTAAAGCTGGGGGTTAACATGCTTGTGTCAGGATATTTACAACCTGGTTACCTGTCTGAGAAATGACACTGTAACTATGGACCAATTCTTTCCCTTTCTCACTCTCGCTTTCGCTCTACTACCATGTTTTAACTGTTGTGAGTATTTTAATTGTTTTTACTATGGTTGTAAGAATGACAAACACATTTTCCCTTGGGAATTAATGAAGTACGATCTCATCTTAATATCTCATTTAAAGTCTCTTACCCTCTCTCCCTGCCCCCCCTTTCCAGGCTCCCTGTCACATTCAGAGTGCAGCAGCCCCAGCCTCATCACTCCCCCCCAATCACCTCTGAACCTGGAGACTTCCTCCTTCGCCAGCAGCCAATCACAGAGCTCCATATCCACCCTACCCAGAATCTCCGTCAGCCCTGTGCCAATTGGAGAGCGGAAAGAGAGGAAAGACCGGTAGGATGGGAAAGACAACAAACGTGCGATAGGGCTGGACGGTCTAAAACATGATGTGGATTGGAGTGTCCCCAGCAGTTTTTTTTATTTGCTCTTTTCCACTACTAGCAATCCTGATTCAATTGGTCAAATAATCACCAAGCCCTTTGTTAGCTGGCTGTATCACAACTGGCTGTGATTAGGAGTCCCATAGAGTGACGCAGAATTGGCCCAGCGTCGTCTGGGTTTGGCTGGGGTAGGCTGTCATTGTAAATAAGAATTTGTTCTTACCTGACTTGCCTAGTTGAATAAAGGTTCAATTAAAGCTAACTCAGGTGGACTAGTACTAGAATAGATTGAATAACACTGGTCTAAAGGAGTACAGGTAGGAAGCTGATTATATATCAGCTATAATGCTCTTGGTATATGCAGTATAAAGGTCAGTTGAGTGTTGCTGTCATTTCTCCTTGTAGCCTGGTCCCAGATCTGTTTGTGCTTTAGCCAACTCCTCTGACCATGCCAGTGGAATGATTACATTTTATTTGTCACATGCGCCGAATACAGCTGGTGTAGACTTTACCATCAAATGCATGCTTACGAGCCTTTCCCAACTATGCAGAGTTTAAAAATAAAATAGTAATGCGAGGAATAAAATAAAATACACAATAATGGAGCTATATACAGGGAGTACCAGATCAATGTGGAGCTATATACAGGGAGTACCTGTACCAGATCAATGTGGAGCTATATACAGGGAGTACCAGATCAATGTGGAGCTATATACAGGGAGCACCAGTACCAGATCATACAGGGAGCACCAGTACCAGATCAATGTGGAGCTATATACAGGGAGTACCAGTACCAGATCAATGTGGAGCTATATACAGGGAGTACCAGTACCAGATCAGTGTGGAGCTATATACAGGGAGTACCAGATCAGTGTGGAGCTATATACAGGGAGTACCAGTACCAGATCAATGTGGAGCTATATACAGGGAGCACCAGTACCAGATCAATGTGGAGCTATATACAGGGAGTACCAGTACCAGATCAATGTGGAGCTATATACAGGGAGTACCAGTACCAGATCAATGTGGAGCTATATACAGGGAGTACCAGTACCAGATCAATGTGGAGCTATATACAGGGAGTACCAGATCAATGTGGAGCTATATACAGGGAGCACCAGATCAATGTGGAGCTATATACAGGGAGCACCAGTACCAGATCAATGTGGAGCTATATACAGGGAGTACCAGTACCAGATCAATGTGGAGCTATATACAGGGAGTACCAGTACCAGATCAGTGTGGAGCTATATACAGGGAGTACCAGATCAGTGTGGAGCTATATACAGGGAGTACCAGTACCAGATCAGTGTGGAGCTATATACAGGGAGTACCAGTACCAGATCAATGTGGAGCTATATACAGGGAGTACCAGTACCAGATCAATGTGGAGCTATATACAGGGAGTACCAGTACCAGATCAATGTGGAGCTATATACAGGGAGTACCAGTACCAGATCAATGTGGAGCTATATACAGGGAGTACCAGTACCAGATCAATGTGGAGCTATATACAGGGAGTACCAGTACCAGATCAATGTGGAGCTATATACAGGGAGTACCAGATCAGTGTGGAGCTATATACAGGGAGTACCAGATCAGTGTGGAGCTATATACAGGGAGTACCAGATCAGTGTGGAGCTATATACAGGGAGTACCAGATCAGTGTGGAGCTATATACAGGGAGTACCAGATCAGTGTGGAGCTATATACAGGGAGTACCAGTACCAGATCAATGTGCAGAGGTACCAGATATTTGAAGTAGATATGTACATGAAGGCAGGATAAAGTGACTAGTCATCAGGATAGATTATAAAAATAGTAAAATATAGAACACAGTAGTAGCAGCAGCACATGATGAGTGTAAAAGTGTGTGTAATGTGTACGTGTGCATGTTTGTGTGTTAGAAGGGTTCGCTAAACACATGCAGAAGGAACCAGGCTATTTTCCTTTTGTAATATTTAGTTTCTTCTTCTCACACCAGACCTGTTTGGCCTCTGCATTTCTCTGTTTTCTTTTACTGTCTGTCCTTCCTGTCCACTTCCTGTCTGTTTTTCTCTCGTCCATCTCCTCTCTTGTTTCTTCTCTGCCATGTGTGTAAATGTCTCCAGGTCTCTGCACCGTAACAGGTCTTTTCTGAGGATCCCTCTGGCTGCTAGGCCGAGGTTCTCCTCTCTCAGGAGCCTCAGGTTTGTTGACTGACTGACTGATGGTCTTACTGTTAACATGCTTTGGTGTTGGATAGAAATACTGAAATTAAGATGTAGACAGAGGCCCACTTCAGAAACAACTCTTTGCCCCCCCGTCTTGTGATTAGGAGCCAGGAGTTGTTTCCAGGCAGAGCCCATAGAGACTTGGAATGTGTAAAGCATGTGTTGTGTGGTATTTCTCACCCCTGAACAGCAGCTAGGCCTACATCCCACTTCTCAGTTGAACAGGTCAGTGCATGCCAGGTTTACATTAGCCTGCGTTTCACGGAAAAGATCCAGAAAACATCTCAACTATTCCTCTTGAACCGGATTTGATAGATAGACGTGTGCTGCGTCTCAATTGTCACTGACAGTTTAGTGTTTGTATGGTTGGACTTCTATAAATGATGTGGCCACTTGTTTCATGTGTGAAGTCCTCACTGAGGCTGCATGCTACTGAATGTCCGTGCCCTTTTGCAGATGGGATGGCATTCTGAGTGTGTTTGGGCCCAATGCTAGTCACCAGGCTGAATGTGAAGATAACTCTGTCCACCTCACAACCTCTGGATCTTTTGCTTGTCTTCTCCTTGTAGCACACACACTCTGTTATTTCTATCTGTTGGTTTTTCCTGTGATATGTAATATGTCTCTGTCTTGTGAAAATCAATGTGTGAGTTTCATAGCACCCTAATCCCGATGTAGTGCACTACTTTTGGCAATACCCTCATAGGGGAGATGAGATGCAGCCCTGAAGTTTCTCATCCCTCCCTCCCGTCAGGCCGTACCTGGAGGAACCTCGTAATGTGATCGTTCACAAAGGGGCGGAGCCTCTTGGCATCTCTATCGTCAGCGGCGAGAACGGCGGTATCTTTGTCTCCAAGGTAACCGGAGGCAGCATCGCCCATCAGGCCGGGCTGGAGTACGGCGACCAGCTCCTCGAGGTAACTTCCCTTTTCCTGTTTCATTGCTCCTTCCTGCCAGGGTTAAGGGTCATATCCGTTTCAGCTCAGGAGGAAATTATAAATGTGACGATGTAGACTGCAGCCAGTGCAGTCGCATGCACATCTAGACTACACATGCTCCAGTTCCCCCCTCATGGAATCAAACATTACATTTAGGATTTTTGTAATTTAGCAGTTGTTCTTATCCAGAGTGACCTACAGTCAGCCGTTCATGCCTGAGAATGACAATTGAGAAGTGCTATTTATTTTCAGCAAGTTTTTTCAATAACATCTTGCCTTTCTCTCCTCCTTTTCATCTCCCCTCCTTCTTCTCCAGTATAATGGTATTAACTTGCGTAATGCCACAGAGCAGCAAGCCAGGCTGATAATTGGTCAGCAGTGTGACACCATCACCATCATGGCTCAGTACAACCCCCACATGTACCAGCTTGGACACCACTCACGCTCCAGGTCTCACACACACACACACACACACACACACACACACACACAGCTGGAAAACCATTCACAATCCACATAAAATAAAATCTTCCCAGAGGTTAGTTTTTTAAATGAAAGGTAATCAAAGACAAAATGTTACTCATTCATTGTTCAAAAGTGGTGTGGTCGGCCATGCCATTTATGTAAATCCCAAAGTAATCATTTGGAGAAATATACAGGCATCATTTGGCACCTCTATCCCATTTTAAATAGATGGCACCTATCTCTCCCATTCATTTGACTGAGGTATTAAGGTTTCTGTTTCTCTCTCTTTGCGTGTGTAGTTCTCGTCTGGAGCCGGTGAGCAGCCAGTCAACTCCCCATGGCAGTGGAGCCACCACCCCTGACAACCACTCTACTATAGACACTCTGAGTGAACAAGACGAAGGAACACTCACCCCCTCCTCCAAACAGACCACCCCTACAACTAGTCCTCATAGTTTCATCAGGTAACAAACACACCTCTGACTGCTCCAGCCTCTCTAACCTAATGTGTGTTTGTATTGCAGGGGTTGGATACAGCAGAAGACACATTGCCGTTTCGTAAGGATTAGTAAAGTATTCTTCTTCCCTCCCCCTCCAGGATGTTGTCAGAGGGTAGTCGTAAGGTGTGTGAACCACGGGTGGTGACGGTGCGCAGAGCCCAGGGGGCAGAACTGGGGCTGGGGCTGTGTGGAGGGAACCTCCGCGGGGTCTATGTAGAGAGTCTGGAAGAGGACAGCCCTGCTAGGGGAACAGAGGGGCTGCAGCCTGGGGACCTCATACTGGAGGTAGGTTATATATAAACCAGCATGTGCGCAGATTTGATTTGAGACACTAGGGATGGTGTTTTGAAAAAATGTCGCTATTTGAATATTTTTTATTTTTGTTGGATATCCGGATATTCAAAATTAGTATCTTTTTTTTAACGTATGTTTTTAACCTGAGCACTGCTGCGCGGGGGAGAGGCTGGCTCTATTGCTTCCGCGGCCTGCGGAGTTTATATGGGGCGGTGTGTGTTGCGAGCAGACAGAGGGAGAGAGCGAGACAAAAAGGACATTTTGCTACAGTCAAGACTAGCTAACTTGTAGCAGTCACAATGTTATTTTATAACAGTGCCTGTCTTGACTGGAGTAGCCTACAGAAGCTAGCTATTTACATACTTTTTAGTATTTTCACTAACCCTTTTCCTTAACCTGCTACGAAAAAGTGACTTTGGTATCGAAGTGGCAAGAAAATAGTTTTTCCCCAGCTATAACTAGCAAGGCTAATTAAGGCCATATGCTGCACTTTCTCCCCAACCCCATTCAAATAAAACAGCCTACCTGTTTCTCGTTATAGCCTACTCCTCATTACCCTAACTTTTAATTCCGTTATTTTATTCCATCTTGCATTGCATTAGTGAACGCTCACTCAACTTGCTACGCATTGAGTCGCTTTGATTGGCCAACATTAACAACAAGCTACTCACGTGAAGGTTACCGGTCTTTATTTATGGGGCGCACGGTGCACGTCATAAAAACAACATTGAAAAGTTTGTTTCATTAAATGAAAGATTTGAAATGTCATGGTATATCCTTGTATGTAAGAATGTCACATGGATATTTTCATTTAATTTAGATAAAGCCTTTTCAGTGTTAAAATCAGTTTAAATTAGGCGAAATATTTTTTTTATTCCCGTTCAGATATTTCGAATAGCCGTGCACACACACACATTGTATAATAACCTTTTTCTAAGTGAACAATTTGCACCCTGCAGTATCTCTTCCATAGCTCATTACCACTCCTCCTGCCTGTCTTTGTTCCTTCATCGATTGCCCCTCTCTTTCTCTATCATGACATACTGTGGTCGATCTAACTCATGCTATCCCATTCCTGGCATGCTCCCTCCCTGTCCCAATAAGCTCTGTTCTCCAAACAGACCTAGAGCTTTTTCATCAGGACAGAACACGCAGTAGAGCTTTCACCTTTCATCCCCCTGGCAATTCTCCTCATCTTCTGTCATCATCCTCCTCCCCCCCAGAATGAATCAATAGACGGACACTTCATACAGCCAAGGGGTTTCCCTCCTCCTCCTTTCCTCTTCTCTCTCTCTCTCTCGTGTACGCTCACACTCTCGATCTCCTTCTTTTCGTTCTAATTTGTTACGGTTGAAATTTGAACGTTTGTTTTCATTTGTTTGTGTAATGTAAGTACCCCAGTGAAGGCGATTTGTAAATTCAAATTCTCTCTCTCTCTTAGTATGGGTCAGTAAACATGAAGAACAAGACAGTGGAGGAGGTGTATGTAGAGATGCTGAAGCCAGCGGAGGCGGTCACTCTCAAAGTCCAACAACGACAGGACGACTTCAACATTGTCAAAGACACACCGGGTGACGGCTTCTATATCAGGTACACACACATATCCTGTCCCCAAAGTGCCTGTTTTTCTGATTCCCGCTATGCGATCTACTGTACCTCCATGCACCTCCACTTCTATGCCTTCAGAAAGTATTCTGTCCAAATGCACTTTCTCTTCATCTAAAGCAATTAGGTCCCACATCCAGGAGGACCATCCACCATCTCTCTCCCTAGATATACTATCTATCATACAGCAGGGTTGGTTTACCTGCGGACAGACCGAGGAGACTCTCCATTGGGCCCAGGATAAATGCCCTTGTAGAGAGTGTGTGCGCAAGCGCTGTCACTTTGCATCTATGTAGGCTCAAGGCAGACTGAGACAGACCATACAGTGAATGAAGAGTAGGGGGAAGTCTGTTGGTAAGTGCAGCTGTTTGTTGTTAGAAGTCTGTAGAAAGCTGAGAGGTTGTGTCCCAAATGGCACCCTATTCCCTATACAGTACCCATTAAAAAAAAATATATATAAACCAGGCCTCATTGGGCTCTGGTCAAAGGTAGTGCACTATATAAGGAATAGGGTGCCATTTGGGACTCAATCGGAGTCTCTGCATGGCAGCCTCAGTCACTAGTCATACAGGCTGGGTCGTGATGTCAGCGACACTAAATATGCACACAGCCCCACAGATACACTTCAAAAGAGTTACGGGGCTCCAACCATACTGGGTGCAGGTTTGCACACACTGAACACGCATGCGCACACACACACTTAACCCTCTCTTCCTTCCTCTCCCTCACTCTTTCTTCCTACCCTCCTTACCCCCTTCCGCCATCTCTCCAGAGCACTTTATGAGCGGATAGTGGAGGCAGAGCTGGACCTGAGTTTTAAGAAGGATGACATCCTGTATGTGGATGATACTCTACCAAAGGGCTGCTTTGGCACCTGGATGGCCTGGCAGCTGGATGAGAATGCACAGCAGATCCAGAGAGGACAGATACCTAGCAAATACATGTGAGACACACTCAGACATACAGACGCATACACACACACACACACACACACACACGGGCGGCAGGGTAGCCTAGTGGTTAGAGCGTTGGGCTAGTAACCGAAAGGTTGCAAGTTCAAATCCCCGAGCTGACAAGGTACAAATCTGTCGTTCTGCCCCTGAACAAGGCAGTTAACCCACTGTTCCTAGGCCGTCATTGAAAATAAGAGTTTGTTCTTAACTGACTTGCCTAGTTAAATAAAAATAAAAAATAAAATAAAAAGGTTAAATGTAAGTCGCTCTGGATAAGAGCGTCTGCTAAATGACTTAAATGTAAATGTGTCATGGCTCTTTCGTAATTGTATTGTGTCTCTGTGTGCCTATGTCTGTGCAGGATGGACCAGGAGTTCTACCGTAGACACAGTATGACAGAGCTGAAAGACGACAAGGACAGTAAGAGCCTCTCTGCCGCCGCCAGGCGATCCTTCTTCAGGAGGAAGCACAAACACAAACGCAGCGGCTCCAAAGATGGCAAGGAACTGGTGGCTCTGGACGCCATTAGCACAGACTCCATACCATTCCTAGAGGGTGAGGGGACACACACCTTTACATGGATAGAGAATCGGGCTGGAGTGTAACTACCTAGAGGCTAGGTGCAACTGATTTTGGTATTGGGCATTTGTGTGTGTGTGACCATGTATATGTGTGTCTCACTCCCTCTCAGACTGTGTGAGCCTGGCGTACCAGCGGGTCCAGAAGGTAGAGTGTGCGTCTCCCAGGCCGGTTCTGATCCTCGGTCCTCTCTCAGACCCCGTCAAGGACATGCTGGTCAAAGAGTCCCCCGGGAAGTTCTGCAGATGTGTCTTGGGTGAGCAAAGTACAACATAGTACCACAATATGATACTAATAATACATTACAACGGCGTACATAAGTATCTACAAAATAGGGCTACCCCAACTTGCCGACTGAGCGCAATTCACTCACGACAGATTTTTTTAAGTCCTAGAGAATGTGTTCCAAATGGCACCCTATTCCCTATATAGTGCACTACTTTTGACCGGGCCCTGGGGATAGGCTGCCATTTCTGACAGACATTGTCTTGCTTGCACTCCAAAAGCCACCTTTGTCTTAAAATAATTAGAAAATAAGACATACATTTGTCATTTAGCAGATTCTCTTATCCAGAGCGACTTAGTGTATTCATCTTAAGAAAGCTGGGTGGGAAAACCACATTTCTTAGTCATAGTAAGTACATTTTTCCTCAAAGGAGCTATCAGCAAAGTCAATTCAAGTGCGAGTGTTAGTTTACGGAAAGCTTTTTTGTATCATGGTCTTGAAGTGGATGGGTGCTTCGACTGGGCCAATTGTGCACCGCCCTATGATACTCCCGGTCACAGCCGGTTGTGACACAGCCTGGGATCTAACCCGGGTCTGTAGTGACGCCTCAAGCTTTGCATTGCAGTGCCTTAGACCACTACACCATTAGGGAGGCTCTCTGTATTCCATTTTCAATAAATGTGCAAACAATTCTATAAATATGTTTTCACTTTGTCATTATGGGGTTGTGTGTGTAGACATTTTTGCAATGGAAATTATAATTTCTTATTGGAGACGTTGAGGTAGTCCCTCCCTGTTTCAGTCTGTTTTCTACTGTTTGGTGCCTAATGAATATGACCCTGGTGTTACTGGTTTTCTGTGATTCTGACGTGTGTCTGTGGTTTCCTTAGAGGTGATGAAGGCGTCCCAGCAGGCTATAGAGCGCGGCGTCAAAGACTGCCTCTTCATCGACTACAAACGCAGGAGCGGCCATTTTGACGTGACCACCGTGGCCTCCATCAAGGAGATAACAGAGAAGGTACAGCGTCAGGGCTGGTCTAGGATAAGTTTTACCTTTTCAGATAATAGTGAATAAGATATGAACTGGGGGACCTGATCCTAGATAAACATTCCTTCTTCATTACATCCTCTTCTCTTTTGTCAGATACAAGTGTTCCCCTTTGATAATTCAGAATTTGTGAAAGGTGGGTCAATTTATAAATGTAGAATTTTAAAGATGTGGTCAATTAATAGCAGATTTTATGCCACCTCAAAAGAATTCCTTGGGTTTTTGGATTATCACAATTAACAACGTTCTGTGGTACCGGAAATGAAGTCTCTTTCATTTGATCCATTCTGAATGTAGTATGATCATGTTGCTTGTTGTACCTTAAACAGAACTGAACTAAGATGTCCTCCTCTCCCAGGACTGTCACTGTCTGCTAGACATTGCGCCCCATGCCATCGAGAGGCTGCACAGCGTTCACATTTACCCAATCGTCATCTTCATCCGCTACAAAAACTCCAAGCAGATAAAGTAAGTAGCCAGCCAAACCCATCATTTTCAAAGACCTTTAGTGTTAAAACACTAGTTCTTTTAAATGCTATCTTTAGTGTGTTTTCTCCATTTCTACTTGGTGGTTGAGTTCACAGAAAGCTTTTGTGCGTGGGATGTTCCCATGGGTCAGTAACTCATTGGAGAAATGAATGGGATGTAAGGGTGTTTAGCCCTATTTAAAGCTACAGTATAATAGCGTTATAATCCCCAGGCTCCTTTTCTTCTCGACTACCCCCCTCCCCCCACACACACAAATCTCCTGGCTGTATCTCAATGTTCTTTGATAACTTACTCTCCTTCTTGACCGGTCAGTAATAAAGAGATTGGATAGATTTCCTCTGTACCATGGTACCATTAATCACTCAGCACTAATAGGCGGGTCCCAGGTAGTGAGTTGAATTGTAGTGCCATGTTTTGGGGATTTAGAGAGATCGATCTATTATTTAGAAAATATATAAAAATATTGAATATATTGTATAGATCAATAAGTTCAAAGGCTATAAAAATAGGGGTACTTTTTAAATTATTATTATTTGTACATATACTGTATAGTATGTGGCCCTAAGTTTTATCATTACAAAGATACAGTTGAAGTTGGAAGTTAGCCAGATACATTTAAACTCAGTTTTTCCACAATTCCTGACATTTGATCCTAGTAAAAATTCCCTATCTTAGGTCAGTTAGATCACCACTTTATTTTAAGAATGTGAAATGCCAGAATAATAGTAGAGTGATTTATTTCAGCTTTTATTTCTTTCATCACATTGCCAGTGGGTCAGAAGTTTACATACTCAATTAGTATTTGGTAGCATTGCTTTTAAAATGTTTAACTTTGGTCAAACATTACAGGTAGCCTTCCACAAGCTTCCCGCAATAAGTGGGGTGAATTTTGGCCCATTCCTCCTGACAGAGCTGGTGTAGCTGAGTCAGGTTTGTAGGCCTCCTTGCTCGCACATGCTTTTCAGTTCTGCCCACATTTTCTATAGGATGAGGTCAGGGCTTTGTGATGGCGACTCCAATACCTTGACTTTGTTGTCCTTAAGCCATTTTGCCACAACTTTGGAAGTATGCTTGGGGTTATTGTCCATTTGGAAGACCTATTTGCGACCAAGCTTTAACTTCCTGACTGATGTCTTGAGATGTGGATATATTGAAGCAACATCATTTCCCTCCCTCGTGATGCCATCTATTTTGTGAAGTGCACCAGTCTCTCCTGCAGCAAAGCACCCCCACAACATGATGCTGCCACCCCCGTGCTTCACGGTTGGGATGGTGTTCTTCGGCGTGCAAGCCTCCCCCTTTTTCCTCCAAACATAACCATGGTCATTATGGCCAAACAGTTCTATTTTTGTTTCATCAGACCAGAGGATATTTCTCCAAAAAGTACAATCTTGGTCCCATGTGCAGTTGCAAACCGTAGTCTGGCTTTTTTATGGCGGTTTTGGAGCAGTGCCTTCTTCCTTGCTGAGCGGCCTTTCAGGTTGTCGATATAGGACTCGTTTTACTGTGGATATAGATACTTTGTACCCGTTTCGTCCAGCATCTTCACAAGGTCCTTTTTCTGTTCTGGGATTGATTTGCACTTTTCACACAAGTACGTTCATCTCTAGGAGACAGAACACGTCTCCTTCCTGAGCGGTATGACGGCTGCGTGGTCCCATTGTGTTTATACTTGTGTACTATTGTTTATACAGATAAACGTGGTACCTTCAGGCATTTGGAAATTTTCCCAAGGATGAACCAGACTTGTGGAGGTCTACTAATATTTTTCCTGAGGTCTTAGCTGATTTCTTTTGACTTTCCCATGATGTCAAGCAAAGAGGCACTGAATTTGAAGGTAGGCCTTGAAATACATCCACAGGTGCACCTCCAATTGACTGAAATTATGTCAATTAGCCTATCAGAAGCTTCTAAAGCCATGACCTAATTTTCCAAGCTGTTTAAAGGCACAGTCAACTTAGTGTATGTAAACTTCTGACCCACTGGAATTGTGATACAGTGAATTATAAGTGTAATAATCTGTCTGTAAACAATTGTTGGAAAAATTACTTGTGTCATGCACAAAGTAGATGTCCTATCCGACTTGCCAAAACTATAGTTTTAACAAGAAATTTGTGGAGTGGTTGAAAAACGAGTTTTAATAACTCCAACCTAAGTGTATGTAAACTTCCGACTTCAACTGTATACAAGGACCTTGAGCATTCTCCAGTGGCTAACTATTATCAGGGGAGGGGTCTATATTAAAGAACATTATTAGCTAATCACACCCTATTAGTATGTCAAACATTTGAAGATTCCATTGATCATTTATCTAAATAAAAAGTGGCATTGGTGTTACTCAATTTAAATGAATGGCAATGACATTGTGAGCTAAATTAATAATCATAACACTTTAGTAAATCATTTTTAAAGGGTTAGTTACCCAAAATATCATACCAAAAAAACACTGCAATTCAAGAGTGACCCAGAGGCTGTGTTTTAATACTCTAAACATGCTTCCTTTCCTCTTGTACTCTGCCAACTTCTGGGAGAAGAGGTTTGTCTGTGTGTTAGTAGCGAGCCTGTGTCCTAATACTTTGTTCTGGTTTTCTCTCCTCAGGGAACAGAAGGATCCAGTGTATCTGCGGGACAAGGTCTCTCAAAAACATTCCAAGGAGCAGTTTGAGGTTGCACAGAAGATAGAGCAGGAGTATAGCAAATTCTTTACAGGTTGGCATATTGCACTGTACTGTGTTGTCTGTCTGCGTGTTTGCCTTTGGCTATGCCCGTGTGTGTGTATGTGGGTAGATGAGTGTCTGCATATGTGGCTGTGTGGCATCTTCCCCGATGAAGACAGCTTAAGTGTGCGGCTTTTCTTTTTTTGTGTGGCATCTTCCTACCTTGTTAACCATTTGTCTGCTGTATCTTTACAGGTATTGTCCAGGGCGGCACTCTTCCCTACATTTGCACTCAGATCATGACAATAGTTGATCAGGAACAGAGTAAGGTCCTGTGGACTCCCCTTGGCTGCTCCTAGAGGGTGGAGGCCACCACGGCACCCTGCGTCACTGCACCTCATCTCCACTCACAACAAACACTAAAAAACCTTCCACACTATACCAATAGGTACACTACAGTGAGCTATTACACATGTAAACTAGTGCTATTTTTGTTATATAGTTTTATTATGATGTTGATTCGTACCTTAACCGGAGCCTCTTATTATTCTGTGTATTCTGGAGCAGGTTGGTAGCACTGACAGTTGATGTTAAAGTTAATTCGGTCTTCCTTAAGGGTTTTATGGTTGTGTTTTTGTAATGTTGCGTTGTATGCATCTGTTTACAGTAAAAAAAAAAAACTCTTGAGTATTGGTGTTAAATGTTCTGCTTGAATGTGCATTACACCCCCCCCCCCAGATGAAGTAAAGAACCCTGACCCAGAATCGGCCCCAAACAAACCTGTGTACCAAATGACATCAACCTGTTTTACACACCACGTTCAATGACTGACAACTAATAATGTGGAATAATAATGTATGTGTGTGTGTGTGTGTGTGAGAGAGTTTGTGTGTATGAGTGATAGTTATATTATTGATAAACTAATGACTTTGTTGGTTGGATTGAATCATGGATTTTGAAGTTGACGCCATAGAAACGAAACCTGTAGAACAGATATAACGCTCTCCAAGCGACATTTGTCTTATCGGTAAAAATATATATAATCCGAAAATCGATTTTGGATCGGTCAAATCAATCAATTCTTGCTTCAGACCAAACTTTTATGTGCACCATGTGTGCAACAGTGTATCAATCAATTTTATTGTGTTTCTATAACAAAGAAAAAGCCATGAAAATCAGACATGGCAGTAGCGAATGGTGTCTGTTCTACTCGTTATGTTTCTATGGTCACTGTATGTGAGTGGACAGTTTACAGGCCTATCGGAAGTGCCTTCTGTCAGAGACTTGGTCCAAAAACAGACCCCCAGCCCTTACCTATTCAGATCTAATGGAACAGGATAAGTAGAAGCAATATGGAGGTAGAACCTCCCCACTGCCCATTGGAAGGCTAGGTGGAGCCATCACCATGTTGCTTACACCTATCTGGTACCTTCAGATCTGTAAACACCATAGTGTTAACACTAAATCTGCAAACACCGTAGTGTTAACACTGTAGATCCACTTACAATGTTAAGTGTTAACACTAAAGATCTGCAAATAAACACTATAGATCTGCAAGGCTCGGGCTTGTTTTGGGGCGAGGCAGTACAGAGCATATGACAATGGTGAGGTTGTGAGGGCGACCACCTCAGAATGCACTCCAGGGCTAGACAGACCACTGTGTCTCTATCACATGCTATCTCTTGGTCACATATTTAAAGAAGCTATAGAATATAACAAATATGTGTGTAGGAGTGTACATACAAACTCACAGGCACTTGAGTACCTGTATGTACAGTATGCAGATGCATCTGAAATCTTATATTAGATGTATTTTGACTAGGTCTCAGGCCTAGGGAAGTTCAACAGTTAAGTCATGTCTTAGCAGGTATTAGCATGTTTTTTAACGGTTTTATTTTCGTCTTGTTTTGTGGTTTGTTGTCAGTCACTTTTTAAATGTACTCACAAACCAGAAAGACACCATGGAGCAAATGTGCAGGGCAAAATCTTTCTTAAAGAAAATACATTTTTTTTCTTCCTTAAATCCATTGAAATGTTAGGTTATTTTTGTTTTTTCATTATTTAATTTCTTAATTTTTTTTTATCCAAGAGGCACAAAAATATTGCTGTTGTCCCTCATTCTTCTGTCATCCTTGAACCCCATTCTCCTGTATCCTAATGTTGTGCCAAAATCCAGTACGTCAGTTGTATCTTTTTATTTCTGTTTTGCACTTGTTATTCTGTCGACCTTAAAACAAATAGCTGTTTCCCAGTAGACTTTATAAATAAATAGGTACTATATTATAATTTTTACTGTAACTAATTCACATTTTAAATGTATCACGTCAGTTCCTTACATTTCATTGATGGCCTTTTTATTCTTTAATCTTGATTAGAAAACAACTGACAGATTGCTCCTCCTTAGTTGCATTCTCGATGAAAAAGGGATTTCTTGCACAGTTTTTCAAATTAAAATCGGACATGAAGTTTGACTATTGGGCTATATGATTAGGCATAGTAAGTAAAATTGTAATGTAACCCATTTTCTGAGTAGATAGAGATGGTTTAAAATTAGAAGAGGGATGCCACGTAACATGGTTGTATTTTTAGGAGGAACTACTAGCTGCCAGGTACTATTCTGATTGCGGTTTTCTTTATTAAAAAGAATGATTTGTATCAAATGTTGAGACATTAACATGAGAATAAAAGTCTTTTTCTGTATCACGACGACATGGCTTCTGTGTCAGACTCTTTAATGGGGACTCACACTTGGCGACAATGGTGAGACTATCAGCAACTTGTCATTTTTAATAGAAGACATGAGACACACAGCGACTTAACGTTTGGCAACTAGAGAGCTAGCAACCAGTGTTCAACATTTCAGAAATGTGACTGCACAACAGCCAATTGGGAGACCCCAGCAAGCAAGCTTTGATATTGGCCAACAACCAAACTGCCGTCATGCATACTGTTTGAAGGATACACCCACCAGGGGAGATCTCCCTGACTTGATCGCTGATTATCTCGGCAAGTCTGAGTCTCCAGTTATTAGTCTCTTTCACCCTCTCACTGTCCTTGAATGAGTTAGTTAGCAACCTTGTTTCATTCAGTGCTAGGAAATATTAGAATTTAGACCACTTAAAGGTCCAATGCAGCTGTTTTTATCTCAATATAAAATATTTTCTGGGTAACGGTTAAGTACCATACTGTGATTGTTTTCAATTAAAAAATAAATCTAAATGGCTTCTTAGCTAAGCGCAATTGCTCAAGCTAGAATTTTTCAGGAGTGGTCTGAGTGGGGAGGGGAAAACTGAAAATTAGCTGTTTTGAAAGTCTTTCTTATTGGTCTATTATCTAATTTACTGCCTGGTGATGTCACCATGCAGGCCAAAACTCCATCCTACCAAAACAGGCAAATGTAAGGTGGTCTTTTCAAACAGGTCTTGCACTAAAAGGGCATTATCATAATTTTCACTTTCAGAGTATTATTCCAAACTAATAGTGGAAACATATAAGACACAGGAAAATCATGTTTTCTTCTACTTAAATACTTTTGAACCCTCCCCTTTGTCTGGAAACAGAGTAGATATTTATTGTCCATTTTGCATTAAAGGTACCCAACCAGATACCACACAGTTACCAAAAGGACAGTTTCAGCACTTGGATGGCCTGGCAGCTGGATGAGAACGCACAGCCGATCCAGAGGACACATCCCCAGAAATTATACTGAACAAATATTGGAGTCCACCTGTGGTAAATTCAATTGATTGAACATGATTTGGAAAGACACATACCTGTCTATATAAGGTCCCACAGTTGACAGTGCATGTCAGAGCAAAAACCAAGCCATGAGGTCAAAGGAATTGTCCTCAAACCACCGAGACAGGATTGTGTCAAGGCACAGATCCGGGGAAGGGTACCAAAACATTTCTGCAGCGTTGAAGGTCCCCAAGAACACAGTGGCACCCATCATTCTTAGATGGAAGAAGTTTGGAACCACCAAGACTCTCAGAGCTGATCAACTGGCCAAACTGAGCAATCGGGGAGAAGGGACTTGGTCAGGGAGGTGCCCAAGAACCTGATGATCACTCTCACTCTGAGTTCCAAAGTTCCTCTGTGGAGATGTGAGAATCTTCCAGAAGGACAACTATCTCTGCAGCACTCCACCAATCAGGACTTTATGGTAGAGTGGCCAGACGGAAGCCATTCTTCAGTAAAAGGCACGACAGCCCACTTGGAGTTTTCCTAAAGGACTCTCAAACCATGAGAAAGAAGATTCTCTGGTCTGATGAAACCAAGATTGAACTATTTAGCCTGAATGCCAAGTGTCACGTCTGGAGGAAACCTGGCACCATCCCTACGGTGAAGCATGGTGGTGGTAGCATCATGCTGTGGGGATGTTTTTCAGGGACTGGGAGACTTTTTTTCACAAAAGGGATTTATTACAGACAGAACCCCCCCCCCCCCGGCTTATAGTGGAGAAATTAACATTACATTATCTGGCAACAGCTCTGGTGGACATTCCTGCAGTCAGCATGCCAATTGCCCGTTCCCTCAAAACTTGAGACATCTGTGGCATTGTCTTGTGTCAAAACGGCACATTTTAGAGTGGCCTTTTATTGTCCTAAGCACAAGGTGCACATGTTTAATGATCATGCTGTTTAATCAGCTTCTTGATATGCCACACTTGTCAGGTGGATGGATTATCTTGGCAAATGAGAAATGCTCACTAACAGGGATGTAACATATCATAAAAATGTATGGGTGAGGTAAAGGAGGTAGGGTAATGTTTTACAACTACAGGGTTGAGACGTGACTTTGAGGAAGAATGACAAAGTTCCTGATGTGTATTCTGTACCACCTTGTCCTCCAAGTCCCCTCCTGTCTTGCCTGTTTTAGAAAAGGGTAGGCTGCTTATGCCTGCCTTCTGTGGTGTCTGTTTCAAGACAGCTGCTGACAGCGCATCTTAACTTGAGAAAACTCCCGTCTTACGGCCAGTGATCTTTGCTGTTGCAGCCCTGGCCCAAGCCGCAGCCTTTCTTAGCTTAACATTCCCTCCAACCACGTTGCCATGGTGAGAGGTAATGTATATTTGTATTTTCATCTTTCTATCCGGGTAAGTTTTCAGCACCCCATGATTGAGGTCTTCCATCATGATGGTTACATCCAAAATGGCACCCGATTCCCTTTATAGTGCACTACTTTTGACCAGGGCCCATAGGGCTCTGGCCAAAAGTAGTGCACTTTATAGGAAATAGGGTGCCATTTGGGGACGTAACTGATGACTTCCAGTCCCACCCTTTCGAAATGGCCTGTAGGATTATCACCTGCCTGATGCTAAACCCTTCATCTCTTCACCGGTCCACACTGGGTCGGGTCATATTCATTAGGCACTAAACAGAAGACAACACACAGACAGGGAAGGACTAGCTGAACTTGTCAAATAAAAAAAGCTTGTTATTGTTTTCTGTTGCAAAATGTGCAAAATACCCAAATTAATATGTCCCAGGGCTAAGCTGGGTGGCTCTACCCTTCCTCAGCTCTCTGGGCCCTACAGGAACTGACTCCTCAGCTGGCACCTTGCCACGACAGCTGGCCAGCCGTGACACACACATGCTTTCCTGGAACATGATCAGTCCAGGATCCTATGGCCTGTCCACTAATAAACACACTGAACACTACGGACAATTTACCATTTAGGGACAGGAGTTTTCCCTAAACACGTGACCGGACTATGAAAAACTCTGGGCCCTCTAGTCATACAGTGGCTGTAGTCTGATAATTAGTAGACCATTTATCATATGTTATGGACACTGCATTGGATCCTGTTGAATCTTATTGCCTACAGATGATTTGTGTAGATATGATATTACCCACTAGCTACATTAGATCTCAATAAAAATGGTTTAAAGAATGACACTGGAATCCATTATATATGGATGGTTCCATATTATGTAGTAGATGTTCTCTTTACTCACGCATGGCTTACATGGGCCTTTGGCTCCTTGGAACCCTTTTTTGACACCACACTCCAAAAAGCAAGTTCTGCAGGCTCTAGTTTTGTCTAATCTTGATTATTGTCCAGTCGTGTGGTCCAGTGCTGCAAGGAAAGACCTAGTTAAGCTGAGGCTGGCCCAGAACAGAGCGGCACGTTTTGCTCTTCATTGTAATCAGAGGGCTAATATAAATACTATGCATGCCAGTCTCTCTTGGCTAAGAGTTGAGGAGAGACTGACTGCATCATTTCTTCTTTTTATCAGAAACATTAATGTGTTGAAAATCCCAAATTGTTTACATAGTCAACTTACACACAGCTCTGACACACACACTTATCCCACCAGACATGCCACCAGGGGTCTTTTCACAGTCCCCAAATCCAGAACAAATTCAAGAAAGCGTACAGTATTATATAGAGCCCTTATTGCATGGAACTTCCTTCCATCCCATATTGCTCAAATAAACAGCAAACCTGGTTTCAAAAAACAGATAAAGCAACACCTCGCGGCCCAACGCCTCTCCCCTACTTGACCTTGACCTAGTTTGTGTGTATGCATTGATATGTAGGCTACATGTGCCTTTTTTTTTTAAATTTATGTAGTTCTGTCCTTGAGCTGTTCTTGTCTATTGATGTTCTGTATTATGTAATTCTGTATTATGTTTTGTGTGGAACCCAGGAAGAGTAGCTGCTGCTTTTGCAACAACTAATGGGGATCCTAATAAAATAACAAAATACCAAACTGACCAAAGCTTGGTTGATTTGCATACAACTGGTTGCTTCCTCTCATGTCGGGCCAAACTAGGTCTCTGATGGGGACTATACACAAACAAAGTCCTCACACACACTCCTCAGCCCACCAGAGGCCCTTCAGAGTGCCGCTTGGAGCGTTGTATTTCTTTGATCTACATGTATTTCAAAATCTGTTATTTAGAAATGTATGAAACCTGCCTTAGCGTGTAAGGAGGACACCTACTGATGTATGAAACCTGCTTTAGCGTGTAAGGAGGACACCTACTGCAGCATATGAGTCACTGTTCCGATAAGGCGAATTTCATCAACATTTGTAATATTTATTTTCTTCCAAAATAAGAGAATATGAAATAAATGCAGACCAGACCATTATAAAATCCAGGTGCAATACAAAAGTCAACATATACCAACAAATCAACAATGCTTTGATCAGAGTGGGTTTCCCTTGCCTTATTGAAATAGTGATTCATGATGTGTTGACGCTATATTGACTTAATCTTGCAGTTCTTTAAATGTCCAGCAGGAGGACAACTAGCATGTGTCCATGCAGTACTATACTGAGAGAGAACAGCAGAGGTTGCATTCATAACCTCTCATAGGTTACTATCGAGTGTAACATCAGTATATAATTTAAAGCACTAAATAAACCCATGTATACATCTGTAACATTAATACTGATTAGTATAGTTCGGCAAGACATGTTGGGCTCATTTCAAGTATAACAGTACAAAACACTGAATCAAAAATAAAAGTTTAACATTTAATTAATTGATATGGAATTTGATTTGATTTAAAGACTCAATGTCTTTAAAGAGACAGAGTTCAGTAAAGATGTGGAAAGGGAAAGGGTTGCTACTTTCAGCAGTACAGGCCTATACACCTTCCTCCTTAGTGTCACTACACTACAGAAGATCATTAACACTGATTTGTGACATCTCCATTTAGAATGAAATCAAACTGCTTATAAAGACATACAGCAAAGCTATATTCCTCCAATAGGCTCGCCTTTCACAGCCCATCCACCAGATTGCAGATTTGGTTATGACAGCTATTTCGGTTGAGGGAATAATCTTCCTACACTATAAATCAGCAGCATATACCTCCCACTGACTCCACAGTATATCTTCTTTACACCTCAGTTAAACTGGATGTATGTTTACATTCTAAATATAAATGGTCTGACCAGGAGATCCTGTGTCCTAGTAACGACCACCCTAACTAAGACCAACATACTCTCACACGCCAAGAAAAACATGGAGTGTATGAATGAATGAATTAACAAATGAATGAAAGAAGGAATGAATGAGAGGAGGGATTAATAAATTATGGAATGGAGGGATGGGTGAACGAGTGGATTCATTAATTACATGATTAACCATTAATATAACATGGATATAGTAATTTTGGTGGCTTAGCTGTCACCTTAACAAGTAGGCTACACATCTCCCTCAAACTGTTGATTAATGAGATATATTTGATATGCGTATCCTTGGTCTTATCAACACTGATCTGAGAGCAGTTTAACAGTGTAGTTAGTGAATAACCTGGTGAAAACTCATCAAAGCACAGAGATAATAAGGGAGGTGTTAAAACAGTGTAGCACACTATGACCTCTAACAAGACAAGAGGTCTGGACCTTTATGACACATGGTAGGCCTAGTGCACTTGCCCTGGAATGTTGACATCTCTGGTTCCAGTCCCAGCTGTGGATTCCCATGCCCTCTGTGACATCCTGTCCTGGGACACAGCCATGTCCTTCCATAGGCTATTGATGCACCGGTTCCTGTCTTATGCTGTGTCTAATTGTCTTCAGAATCTAAAGACTAATAGACTGGGGGCAGAATAAGGTCTTTGGCAATGGAAACACCTGTTGTCGGTGAATGATTGAAGGAGCCTCCTTCAAAATGCAGATGAAAATAAGCCAATGTCATTTACAGATCGCAGAGAATAAGAGAACATCTTCATCATAGTGTCAGTGGCTGTGTAGCAAGGGAATTCCTATCGGATTCAGTTCTGAGAATACAAATGGGGACAACTGCTGTGTTCCATGCGCTCGATGGAATCATCTGTGGCCAAGCTAATAATGGTCTTAAAATGGAAGCCTTGGCATTTCACGCCAAAGCTGCTGCTGCATCACAGTAGGAGAGTTATAGTGGGCTGCTGCTCAAATGAACAGAGGCAGAGCGCAGCACGACAGTCACATATGCAGCTCAGAGACATGCGTCATTTTAAACACAACTACATTACACGGAAAGAACGCAATGTAGGCTGTTGCCTAAGTACTGACTGAGACAAGGGGCTGCTTGGCACTTCGTATAAATATCCGCGCTCAGCGGTATTACTGCGCTCTTTATGCCCATCTTTATTATTAGAACTACGCCCCGCCCCTCCTACCTGTTCATCTCGCCAGGGTTCTCTGGGCGAGCGGATCTGACAGGCGCAATCAGCTGGCGGATCTGCGCGAGCCTGGGCGGGAGCAGAGGAACAGTGGCGGAAAACAACATTTACCCGAGAGCTTATCATTGTTTGCTGAATTTAGTGGAAACACCGTTAGATTATGTATTTTGTGTTTTCGCATCGTGGCAACCGTTTGGGGACTTGAAATATATTCAGCCATTCGAAAACCATATAGGCTATCGATTATATTGGCGTTTAGAAAAGTGACATCGATTGTCCGCCGTTAATCGACGGAATCACTGGACGGAAGACGGTTTGAGAGGCCAGACAGAAGGTGGTTGAAGAAAACAGCCTTGGTTTAATGTCGCTGCGCCTATCATAATCTGAAACATTGGCAGCCTCGACGCCTGCTAGATGAGACCATCTTTGCCATGGCATTTGTCCTGAAAGACATGGAAAACCCCTAAAAATCAAAAACGCTCAACGTTCATCATTACTGCGGATTTAAATGCCTCTCGCGAATGGACACCGACCCGCTATTTCGGTCCAGTTTGTGCGTGCGGCGTTCTCCACTGTAGCGGAAATCTGAACTAGATTGCAATAAACAGTTTAGTGCGTGCGGGTGACAATAATATAGGACGCGAAGGGGGGTATTTTTGTTTCAAGCAATATGGCTGGTGAGTGGGGCTGGGGACGCTGGCACAGGCTCTCCAAGACTCCTAGATGCTAGCTGAGCCGGATGCCACCGTTCTCCATGGAAGCGGCAACTCTATGATGAGTAGAAATATCTATCATAATAAAAATCAGGACTCCTCGATCTCTATATCCAAGATGGACGTGATCATCCCCTTCTCGCCAGACGTGCCCTGCGACAATAATGGCCAACGCATGTGGTGGGCATTCCTTGCCTCCTCTATGGTGACGTTTTTCGGGGGTCTCTTCATCATTCTCCTTTGGAGGACCCTTAAATACCTGTGGACCGTGTGCTGCCACTGCAACACCAAAAAGAAGGTAGGCTAATGACAAACACATAAACCGTTGGTTGTTGATGTGGCGCTCATAACATCACGGTATCTCGTGCGTAATTTAACCTTTATGGTGACATATATTGCGCCACTCACTGTCTTTCATTACACATTTAACTGTATACCCTATGACCGACCCGACGTTGTCATCCATTGTTTATAAGAGCTTACCAGCCTGGGCCGGGGCGGTTGATTTACCATGGCATATTGACTTGAGTCCAGTTCGTGTTGTGTTGCATTGGCCTTCACTGTGAAAGTGACTCACCATTACTTACACAGTACGAGGAGCTGCCCCATAGCTAGAACAACTGTCACCCACCTGCAACAACAGGCCAGTCTATGTGGTAAGGGAGTACACAGAATATAGGCTACCAACTTCTCTATTTTATCTTCATCCATGGTTATATTCCAGACCCGTGGTCTACCCGTTATTACATGTTTTTCTCAGTACAATCAATGCTTTGTATATATCAGTATTTCAGTAGAGTCAATGCTTGGCACATGTCCGTTTTTCGGTTGGTAACAATACTTGGTATATATCAGTATTCAAATCAATGTTTATTGGTTGAGTACACATTTGCAGGTGTTATAGCAGGTGCAGCGAAATGCTCCAACAGTGCAGTAGAATTCCAAAAAATCTGAAATAAATAACAATCCAAAGTAGATATATTAGAGTGAGAATCCAGAATATAAATAACTGGTGTGTATAGACAGTATATACTTTGGAAAATAGTATGTACAGTAGTAGGTATATTAGGATGAGCTATGTCCAGAATACAGTATATGCATAAACATTGTGTAAACAACAGTATATAAACAGAATAGGAAGTGACTAGCATTCATAACTGTGTATATATATATATATATATATATATATATATATATATATATATATATATATATATATATATATATATATATGTGGGGCATTAGTCTCAAGGTGCAGGGCTGAGTACCGGGCAGGTAGCTGGCTAATGATGTGCTGTTCAACAGTCTGATGGCCAAGTGATAGAAGCTGCTTCACAGTCTCCTGGTCCCGGCTCTGATGCACTTGTACCGTCTCTACTAGATGGTAGCAGAGTGAACAGAGTGTGGCTCGGGTGGCTGAGGTCCTTTTAATGAGCTTCTTGGCCTTCCTTTGACACAGAGTGCTGTAAATGGAGGACAGCGGGCCCCCGGTGACGCATTGGGCTGACTGCACCACCCTCTGGAGAACCTTGTGGTTGAGAGTGGTGCAGTCGCCGTACCAGGCGGTGATGTAGCCCAACATAATGCTCTCAATGGTGCATCTGTAGAAGTTTGTGAGGGTCTTAGGGGCCATGCTGAATTTCTTCACCCGCCTGTGGTTTGAGGTGCTGTTGCACTTTCTTCACAACGATGTCTGTGTGGTGGGACCATTTCAGGTCCTCATTGATGTGCACGCCAAGGAACTTGAATCTTTTGACTCTCTCCACTGTGGCCCCGTGGATGAGGGCTTCCTCCCTCTTCTTTTTCCTGTAGTGTACGATCAGCTCCTTTTGTTTTTTTTGACGTTGAGAGGTTATTTTCCTGTCACCACTCCACCAGGGCGCTAACGTTGTCCCTGTAGGTTGTCTCGTTGTTGTTGTTGGTAATCAGGCCTACCACTGTCGTGTCGTCAGCAAACTTGATGATTGAGCTGGAGTCGTGCGTAGCCACAGTCATGGGTGAACAGGGAGTACATGAGGGGGCCCCCGTGTTGAGGATCAGCGTGGTGGAGGTGTTGTTGCCTACCCTCACCACCTGGGGTCGGCCAGTCAGGAAGTCTATGACCCAGTTGCAGAGGGAGGAGTTCTTATTTCAGGGTAATCAATGCTTGGTATATTTCAATATTCTTTGTCTGTGAAATGCCTGGTTGTGTTGCTTGAGTAATGTAACCTGAATGGTTGATCTAGAAATAGACTGTATGGATGTCCCTGCTGTGCTGACTGCCTAGTTGGTTCGTCCCAGTGCTACAGTAGGTTAGGGGTGGCCCACATAAAACATGAATCATGTATGAATCACCTTTGGGTAAAAGCCTGCTTCAGTTTGTTATGACTCACTGTGTTCTATAGGGCACAAGGGGTCATCTGGTTGGTTGAGCCGACTAGTTATAGAGAACTCCGAGGTGGGCACGTCGCAGATAAATTGCACACACAACATGCACATCACAACATGCACATAACATACCCTGCAACTCAAAGAGCATTTCATAGTAATCGCTGTTGATGTTTTCTCCAGTCTTTGCACAGATGATGCCGTTGGTTAAATAAAGTCATTCAAAATGTCTAGTTTAGTTGGGGTTCTGTCCTGGTGTATTTCACCCTACTGTCTAGCATTATGGTTGAATCTGACAAATCCTTGCTCCTATTTTTTATTTTTTATTATTATATATATATTTTTTACCTTTTATTTAACAAGGCATGCCAGAACAAATTCTTATTTACGGTGACTGCCTACACTGGCCAAACCCGGGCGATGCTGGGCCAATTGTGCGCCGCCCAATGGAACTCCCAATCCCGGCCAGTTGTGATATAGCCTGGAATCGAACCAGGGTGTCTGTAGTGATGCCTCAAGCACTGATATGCAGTGCCTTAGGGCTCCCGAGTGGAGCAGCGGTCTATGAGGAAACTGTTTTAAGAATCATGTGACACTTTGACCCAATCAGATGGACATGTGAGAATACATTAGTAGACAGACTGTGGCTGTGTAGTTATCCATCCATACTTTGTATCGAGAGATGGACAGAGAAAATCAGAGAGAGAGACCTGAGAGCGTGACCTTGCTCACCCTTGATGCTGTTTGGGTCGCTTCCAGTTCAAATAGGGCTGAGTCATGTGCCTCTCTCTCTTTCTGCCTCTCTGCAAAGTCCTCCTGGCATAGGGCAAGCAACGGCCCGTTACTGCCCATCTATGTTGAGCATTGTATCGTGACAGCCAGGGGCATCAGAGCGAGGACGGCAGGGCAGGCAGAGGGCTCTCTTCCCAATCTCCCTCCCTCCTACACCCTCCATCTTTCGACCACCATCCCTCTATCCTCCCTCCAATGTGTCTTGTTTCTGGGTTATATAATAGTAGGGGAAGCACAGAGCCAGATCACTCTTAGGTAGATCATGGCAGATTGCATTGCACCCCTAAAGCCGATTTGGGGGCGATGTGAAACCGGGCATTATGTTGATTGTTGTTGATGTGACAATGGCCCCTCTGGTTCTGAGTAATTTAAAGACTGAATCCAAATTTGAGAAACGCACGAATGAAACTACTTCACATTTAAATCGACCGTTGATCTCAATGGGAAATTTGTGCTAAGATTTGAGTTGCATGCGTTTGTCTGCATATCAAATTAGGATGAGGCCAGGGAGATCTAAAGAGTTAACAGGATCTCCGAAGTTTCTTTCCTTCATTATGTCTTAATTATGAACACATCACCCAGGCCAGCGAGCCAACCAGGCAGCCCTGCTGAAACTCACCTAGGACGGGCCTTAGTACCTGGGGAGAGGTTCTAACACAACCAGGCCTGACCTGGGTCTCTGAATGGATCACCTGCCTTTCTCAGTATAATGTATACAAACTGAGCAATCGGGGGAGAAGGGCCTTGGTCATGGAGGTGACTAACAACCTGATGGTCACTCTGACAGAGCTCCAGAGTTCCTCTGTGGAGATAGTTGTTCTTCTGGAAGGTTCTCCCATGTCTGCAGCACTCCACCAATCAGGCCTTTTATGGTAGAGTGGCCAGACGGAAGCCACTCCTCAGTAAAAGGCACATGACAGCTTGCTTGATGTTTGCCAAAAGGCACCTAAAAGACACTCAGACCATGAGAAACAAGATTCTCTGGTCTGATGAAGCCAAGATTGAACTCTGGCCTGAATGCCAAGGTTCATGTCTGGAGGAAACCAGGCACCTCTCATCACCTGGCCAATACCATCCCTACGGTGAAGCGTGGTGGCATCATCATGCTGTTTGGATGTTTTTCAGCGGCAGGGACTGGGAGACTAGTCAGGATTGAGAGCAAGATGAACTGAGCAAAGTACAGAGAGATAATTGATGACAACCTGCTCCAGAATGCTCAGGACCTCGGACTGGGGCAAAGGTTCACCTTCCAACAGGTCAACAACCCTAAGCACACAGCCAAGACAATGCAGGAGTGGCTGTGCAGGAGTCACCAGACATCACAGGCAACAATGTCGCCTATGGACAAATCCCACCGTTCCTGGACCAGACAGGACTAGCAAAAAGTGCTCCTCACTGACGAGTCACGGTTTTGTCTCACCAGGGGTGATGGTCAGATTTGCGTTTATTGTGGAAGGAATGAGTGTTACACCGAGGCCTGTACTCTGGAGCGGGATCGATTTGGAGGTGGAGGGTCCGTCATGGTCTGGGGTGGTGTGTCACAGCATCATCGGACTGAGCTTGTCGTCATTGCAGGGAAGACATCCTCCTCCCTCATGCGGTACCCTTCCTGCAGGCTCATCCTGACATGAACCTCCAGCATGACAATGCCACCAGCCGTACTGCTCATTCTGTGCGTGATTTCCTGCAGGACAGGAATGTCAGTGTTCTGCCATGGCCAGCGAAGAGGCCGGACCTCAATCCCATTGAGCACGTCTGGGACCTGTTGGATCGGAGGGTTAGGGCAGGTGTCTTGGTGGAAGAGTGGGGTAACATCTCACAGCAAGAATTGGCAAATCTGGTTCAGTCCATGAGGAGGAGATGCACTGCAGTACTTAATGCAGCTGGTGGCCACACCAGATGATGACTGTTACTTTTGATTTTGACCCCCCCTTTGTTCAGGGACACATTATTCAATTTCTGTTAGTCACATGACTGTGGAACTTGTTCAGTTTATGTCTCAGTTGTTGAATCTTGTTATGTTCATTGAAATATTGACACATGTTAAGTTTGCTGAAAATAAACGTAGTTGACAGTGAGAGGATGTTTTTTTTGTTGTTGCTGAGTTTATATCTCAGATAAAGGTCAGACACTTGTTTCATCAAATAATTATTGTATATATTTTTATGATACTTCAAGGGCTCTTAAAATTCTAACTCAAATAGATAGATGATCCTTGATATGATCCCCGGCTCAGACAGGGCTTAGTCTGTAGAGGGTTTTAACCGTTACGCCAAGATGTCTGAACATCTTGATGAGGTCCCTAGGTGATGTGTTAAGGTCAGTGGCGGTTCTAGCTTGTATGGCTCTCTGGTCGATTTATATAAACACAAAAATAAGACTCGTAACAAAGACAAATATGGAAAAATGGTAGTATATATAAAAAAAGAGAATCTAATTATTACACTTACCCTATTGCTAACAAAAAAACATACAAATTAAACTCAATTGCACAAATCCTATATTACACAAATAGAATAACACACTTATAAAGAAGAGAACCTGAATATTACACTATTGCACTTCAAACAAGCAACACAAACTAAATTGCACAACTAATTGCATTAGTACTGTACAAAGTTAGAGGTGCACTATTTGATAGATTCCCCCACTCCCCCTACCTCGGGCTTCCAGTGGGGAGGCCTGAGGTCAACCTACCCCCGCCCCCCTCCCATCTCGTACTTCTGAGTGGGAGACCTTCCCAGGCAGTAGCCTGCCAAGCTCACAAACTAGAATCAGGGCGCCCACTTCGACAAGGTTAATTGACCCACAGTCCCACAAGGTGACATGATATCATGGACGTGACGTGCAAATGAGCGATAGAAAACCGATCGCGCAAATGTCACCATTCGGAATAATATTATTTGTACATTTTTTTAAATGTGTATTTTTTTTAAACTCTTTTGTTTTGTGAGCCCCATGCCGCCCCCGGCAAGATGCTGCCCTGGGCGGCAGCCCATGTCGCCTATGCCTAAATTCGCCACTGGTTAAGGTCACTACATTATTGATTAGGGCTGGAAATTGCCAGGGACCTCACAATACGATACTTAGGTGCCGATACGATATGTATTGCGATGCTCACGATTCTATATGTATTGCAATTCGATACTGTAATTTTATTGCAATTCAATGTCCTTAACCTAGTGCTCATCATATGTCTGCTGCAGAGGAACAAGAGAGAACTTTGAAAAAATTTGTTTCGATCAGTCATGGAAATAAGTGCTTAAAGCAAATGGGCTCCCTATTTTTAAAAGTAGACGGAGAACAAGCTATGAAGGAAAAATACTGCCGTTCTGGTGCATGTCTAGGAAATTACTGCAAAAATGATATGCTATATCGTCAAATATCATCCGATCTGTAACTGTATTGATTACCTTCGTTGGAAAGTGAGGCAGCGACAGCATACATTTTTTCTCCTAACTGAAAAGAATGTAAAAAAGGAGTCAGTCCATCATAGAGCCACGTATAACTGCTAGATAATGACACTATTCTATGCTGCAGTATGTACCCATGCTATTTAGACTGTCATTTAGCTGGCTGTCAATTCATTGTCAGTTTATTTATCCATAGCTCGGTTGATCTAAAATGGCATCATCATATGTCTTCTCGTACAGCTACAAATATGCTCATACACATCAACCCACACACGGCATAATGAAGCATCCATCGTGTGTCTGCTGGTGTGTATCCCTCCGTATCAAGTTTCCTCTAAATGTAGAACTGCTATAAGAAGGTCCCCACTGTTAGGGCTCCATGTTGTTTCCCTTGTGGGGGGCAAGGGAAGGCAGGGCAGAGCAGGGCTAGTCCTTCGGGGGTGACTTTGGTAGGAGGGTGTTGGTTTGACACTTGGCCACAGAGGGAACAAGCTTGTTAGGAGTATTAAGGAGGGAAACCAGATCTGTGTTGAGCTGAATGGCGCGGCCGGCTCCGTTGGCATGGTATTAGTAACGTGATGCGGGCCCACAGGGCTTAGTACTGGGGATACTGGGAACGGGGAATCGAGGGTGACAAAACTGGAGCTGGAAACTGACGGGTCGGGTGAGTCAGGAGGAGGTGGAAATTGAGGGGCTGCGGGCGTGAGGCGTGTGTGTGTGGTGTTGCATTTCCTGTCCCTACCCCTGTCTCTCTACCATCCCTGGGTTATGTCCCAATATTTTCAAATGACTTCCTCTCCTTTAACCTCATCTCCTCACCTTGTCTCCTTCCCCTCCTGATCACTGGATGGGCTGCCCACCTAATTGTACTCAACTCAGGGTTCACATAGGAAAGGAGATGAGGAAAGTAAAGTATTCCAATCCAGATAATTGGAACACAGCCTCTGCCTCTCACATTCACTCTGCCCGGTGTTTTCTGCAGAAGAGGAAAATCTCCAATCCAAAACCATGCTAATGTAGCTATGTGCATATCTAACACACATCTGCTCAATGTCAGATTTGTTTTCACTGAATCTTTGTATGTTGCTTAGGCTACAATTAGGCTGGGGTTAATTCTAGCTGAGGTGAGTGCTGCTCATGATCATCTTCATCTAGTTCTCATTTATTAGCACTGATCAGAACATTTTGTTACAATGTTATGTAGCTTAACCCCCTAAATAACATCACAAAAATAACCCCATCAAAATCCGTCAGTTTAGAGTTATGGTTTTTGCATTGGCTGCGTCTCAATCCACCGCATCCGCCGGTGTTGCACTTCCGCATCTGCGGTAAAAGGTGGCAGAGCTGCAGCGGTGTTTGTCAGACCTATCCTTTTTTCCATTTCTGAATGTGTTATTCAATATGTTTCTATTTAGTAGTGAAGGCCAAAATCTATATTTTATCAAATATATATATATATTTTTTACCCCTAAAGATCTTCTACATTTTTAAAATTAAATAGCTAAATGATCCATAGTATGACCATCTTAAAACAATTCCATATGTCAGTATAGCACACCCCCTCATCCCCAACGTTTTAGACTCTGGATTATTTTGCTCTTCACTCGCAGTTTCTTAGTAGCCTAATCCTGACCCTCTCCGTTTGTATATTTGGTTGATTGGTCTCTGGCTGGTAAAATAAGTGCTATTCGTTTCCTTTCCTCATCCATCACTGATCAGAAATATTTAACATGCAATAATGTAGCCTAAATCAAGTGTAGGCCTATTTTCAAGTGTAGGGCTCAATCGTGTATAAGAAACTCCAAAAGCCTGCAGATGTTGTGAAATATGAACACGAGACTCACATGCTTTGGAAAATATGAATTGCTATTATTTTCTATGGGTATCATGGTGAAGATACTCATAATCTAAGATCCTACACCTGCTCCCTAAGAAAGCAGAGTGAGAGTAGGAAAAAAAGCTAATGTGGATTTTAAAAAGTGAGAATAGAATTTCAGGAAATAATCTTTAAAAAAGCTACATTTTCTTTCAGCATGGCAGAATATGTAGAATCCCTGTAAATTAGCTTTAAAACTGCAACGTTCTCGCTCAGCTCCATTGCAAAATGTGTATAATTGCAGGAAATGTGCTTTAAAATTGCAAAAATTGGTCTTGGCTCCAAAAATGTTCCACACCTCTCCCAAGTGTGCACAGTTCCTAAGTCATTTCAATGCACTGTTATGACTCAAAGAAGAGTTCAACTATAAGGTGCTTTTATTTTAATTAGTCTAGTTAGTCCAGCCAGCTATCTACACTTGTAGTAATCATGGCTGAATTACTGACCGGGCACGTGCCCAGGGGCCCTGACCGTCAGGGGCCCCACATTCTTTTGATTTCTTTAGTCATTTTCAGTCAGATATCATATTAAAGGGACATTTCAAAATTGTTGAACTTTATATTAATCTCCAGCACCTAACATCAACATATGTGAAAATTGTGTTTTATATGTTTTGTAGTAAAAAAGATAGAGGAAGATAACATCATCGGTCTGCATCATGTGATACTAAACAGTTATTAGTAGGCATTGCCTCCTAATTGTCCACTAATTGGTTTATGATGTAATTTGTATTTTTTACTACAAAACACAGAAACACCATTTCACATATGTTGATGTTAGGGTGGTGCTGGAGATAATGAATATGAAGTTTTAACATTTTTGAAATGTCCGTTTTAACATGGCATAAGTAATGGATGGCAAAATGTGTAGAATTGCAGGAAAATAGCTGTTTAACGGCACACTTTTTTTTCTGTAAAGAACTTATTTGTTTACCTTTTGTTTCCGAAATACTTTTTCTGCTAACATCCCTTTGTACGTATTAATTTATCGGTTTTTAATCCCAGTACTGAGTTACTGTGAGTTCATGTGTAGTGGCTAATTGTATAGCTAATAAGCTATGCGTTTGTAGATTAACTGGTGTGAATGAAGCCACAGCAGCCAAGGTGATTTTTGCTTGTTTTTGCTCTTCTCCAAATAGCCTTTTAGAGGTTTAACAACAAAAAACGGCCAACTGGACATCACTATAACGCAAACCCTGGCCATGGCCCTGGGCTTGAGGTATGTTTCAAAATACAACTTTTTTGTTGTACTGTATGAGTGTGGTTTAACACGATCCTGTGACACTCAAGTTGTGTGGTAAAACTATTCTTTATATTTTATTATGTTATATTCTTACTATAGTATGTGTGTTTACTGTGATCAGGGCAGGGGAATAAGTGTGTCTTGTCTGTTTTTAATGGACAAAATAACAACTTATTGATTTAATTTGCATGGCACAGCCATGTAGCCGATAGGCTGCACAGACAATAACATTATTAATCTCAAAATATGCTATTCTATTATTTAGAAATACATTTAATTAGTCTTCAAATATTTCTTAGGTCCTGCCTAAACAAATTAATAATAGATTTTTTTGTGACGATGTATATTCAATGGATTTATTAAAATAGACACCAACCCACATCTGCATACCCCCCCCACTCGTCGCTGGCATACCATGGGATGTGTAAAAGGCTTATGTCAGCAAGAATGTGGTAAAAGTGGGCCTGTTTGAAATGGGGTCATATAAACATTGCCCTTTTTTGTTTTTTTACAGGCAACATACCGTAAATCCGATGTGAAAAGTGTCTTAGTCCCAGTGTTGATGACTTGCACTTCCTACTAGTGCTGCCTCACTGTAGTGCAAGGGTTCTCAAACTTTTTTTCACTCGGGGGGGCCCCCCTTTCAGCAATGGGGAACAACCTGTACCCCCCGCTGCACTTGCCATGTCTATTTCTATGGGTACAAGCGCTGTTCATGACACACACTGTTCACACCCCTCTTGTTGGTGGAGAGTTTAGCAGGTTTAATCTGTATTTCCTGCAATTCTACACATTTTGTAATTGGGTGCAAAGAAAAGTTTGCAGTTTTAAAGAACATTTTCTTGCAATTCTATGCTTTTGCCATGTGTAATGTGTATTCATGTGCTATTTGAGTGTCAAAAAAAGTAAAACAATCTATGGGCTAAAAAACCTAAATAAAAAAACATTAGCTTTTCTGACAAGTTCTAAATAGCTCTCTAAGGTATGCAATGACTAACATGACATGAGGAACTGATGATGCACTACCCAAAATTGTAATTGAAACTTGTGCATTCTACTATTACAACTTTCAAGAGTAAGTTTATAGCTGGACTGAGTTCCTAAAATAAATAAATACATTTATTTTTTTTGGTGGGGGGGTGTATGGGCAACATAAGACAAAAGAACGACAAGGGTTTTAGTGAGAGGACTAACTGGTGTCTCCAAGTGGTCACACCTCTCAAGTGTGCACAGTTCCTAAGTCATTTCAATGCACTGTTATGAATCAAAGAAGAGTTCAACTATAAGGTGCTTTTTTTAGCTCTCCTGGCTGTGCTGTTGAGGAACTACAGCAAGCGTAGGGCTGTTGAGGAACTACAGTGTAGGGCTGTTGAGGAACTACAGCCAGCGTAGGGCTGTTGAGGAACTACAGCCAGCGTAGGGCTGTTGAGGAACTACAGCAAGTGTAGAGCTGTTGAGGAACTACAGCAAGTGTAGAGCTGTTGAGGAACTACAGCAAGTGTAGAGCTGTTGAGGAACTACAGCAAGCGTAGGGCTGTTGAGGAACTACAGCAAGTGTAGGGCTGTTGAGGAACTACAGCCAGCGTAGGGCTGTTGAGGAACTACAGCAAGTGTAGAGCTGTTGAGGAACTACAGCCAGCGTAGGGCTGTTGAGGAACTACAGCCAGCGTAGGGCTGTTGAGGAACTACAGCCAGCGTAGGGCTGTTGAGGAACTACAGCCAGCGTAGGGCTGTTGAGGAACTACAGCAAGCGTAGGGCTGTTGAGGAACTACAGCAAGTGTAGGGCTGTTGAGGAACTACAGCCAGCGTAGGGCTGTTGAGGAACTACAGCCAGCGTAGGGCTGTTGAGGAACTACAGCCAGCGTAGGGCTGTTGAGGAACTACAGCCAGCGTAGGGCTGTTGAGGAACTACAGCCAGCGTAGGGCTGTTGAGGAACTACAGCCAGCGTAGGGCTGTTGCGGTGTCTATATTACTGTCACACCAACAGTAATGAGTCATGACCGTAGTCAAATTCCATGTGACCGTTGAGTCACCGTGATCTCCTCTTATGCACTCTGGACATGCTTTGGTAGTACCTAACTCACTAATGACCATCAGGGCACTAATGGCCTGGTACTCAGGGCTCTATTGTCCCTTTAACCACTCTGACATCAATGCAAATGCAATGGAAAATCACATCAAACATTTATCATAACGGTGTCATGCTTTTAAAACTCACCTCACTGGTGATCAATTTGAAGAAAGAAGTTCAACAGCAGGTTGAAACTGGGTGTAAAACATGGTCATTGTAGATGTTGTTTCAAAGCCAAACACAATGAAATGGACAGTGCTTTCAAAAGTGATGATTCATTCAAAACATCCATCCACAGAGCTTATGCCTAGTAATAGCACTTTTTTTATATTTTCATAATTAATAGGCTGACACATGACCTTTTTAGCTAGAGAATATCTCACCACTGTGTGTTTCCATATCTCCTTTATTCCGTTCTCAAGTGCACAGAGAGAGAGGCTGTCAACAGTTTAATGGAATATGTATAGGTGTGAAAACATGTTACTATCGATGTTCCTGAATAGATTTGAACTGGTTTCCCAAATGAAGCACTGGGTAGCTGCAGGAACAGGGTTGGAGAGCCTGTGGCATACAGAGTTTGGATGGAATATCACCTGTGACACAGAGAGAGGCTGCATGCTCCTCGAACAGTGGTTGATGCGTAGGGCGAAATAATCAAATCAAAGTTTATTCGTCACGTACAGATTTGCAGATGTTATCGCCGGTGCAGCGAAATGCTTGTGTTTCTAGCTCCAACAGTACTTAGCAATAATAATAATAAAATACAATAGGCACACAATCCAGAATTGATTTATTTATTAAGAAATGAAAAAATACATAAGTATTCTTATAATGCCAGACATTTCTATATGCAATCCCGTGTGAAAGCAACGTTTTGATGGCTAACATTAAAAAGAGGAGGATCCCAGCTGCTACTTTATTTATTTCTCAGCTGTGCTTTAAAACCGGAGAAGCCTACCTGGACTGAGGGAAAGCAACCTCCATTAGTTCATTGAGTTGATATCGATGATCATCTTTTTTTATCCCCTGCCCCTGTTCCTACCCATTTGATAATGGGCCATTCTAAATCTAAACTAATTTTACATATTAATAAAGACGAGATTAAATTGAGAATAGTCTGATGGGTGAAAATATGATCACTTGATGAGAGAACAGCTGTGTAGCCTGAGGCAAGGAACAAGCAAACTTTTTTGCGACCTTTTTCAAATGATCAATAGCCCATAGTCACATCATGCAGTCCATATAGGTTTTGATTTCTAAGACATTCTAAGGTTTGTATCATTCACAACTAAAGTTGCCAAATAACTCCTGAATCTAGGGTATAGGACCTGTTTTAAATGATCACTTTTACTCTCAACATAGCTACTTCATATGTGCACTTGCTCCGGAATGGGAAAAATATCCTTTCTATTTTATTCAGCTAAGTTCAATTCTTCTTACTATAAAATTATATAAAATAATGGCACTTGACTTAGTGTATTCAGACCCCTTGACTTTTTCCACTTTTTTGTTACGTTAGAGCCTTATTCTAAAATGGATATAAAAAAGAACAATTTGAATCCATTTTAGAATAAGGCTGTAACATAAAATGTGGAAAAAGTCAAGGGGTCTGAATACTTTCCTAATGCACTCTAAGCATATCTTGTCTGCTAAATGAACTAGCAAAGACCCTACAGTATGAAAATGGGTTAAAACTGCTACTCCATAGAAATCCCCGATCACACTTGTAGGCGATGTCATGGCAATGTTGGGTATCTGTGCAGTAACAGTTCGTAGAGTCTAAAGGTTCTCACGCCGAACTGCCCATGTGCAGACTATCAAATCAAAGGCACTCCTTCGATATGAAGTTGTTTTTGACGAAAATTAGAGAGTCAGTTTGTCACTTTCACAAGGTTGGAGTAGTAGCATGTTCAAGACATTGGCTCGGATCTACGTTGTGCCTTTAGATTTCCAGACATTTTAACAACGAAAGAAGGATGTCTTAAACCACAAACCCCGACCTGGTCTGTTTCGTCTGTCTCGCAAGTGTTCCCAGAAGTCTTGCGATGTTGCGCCACTGGGTTTAGAAATTCTGTGGCACTGGCCTACAGCCTACAGCCTACAGCCTGGCGCGTAGCCGGATAACAGAGTAGGCTGACTCATATTCTATTCTACTGAAATACATTTTCTTCCTACTTATGTTTCTGCCTACAATATAATGGCCTTATTGTGATGGTGTAAATTAAATGGATTTATTAGAAGAAAAATATGTAGATGTTCCAAAAGAGCCTATCAGTGACTTGTATGTCTGGAGGTCTGGGGGCCTGGAGGCCTGGAGGTGCTAAACATGTTTGTTAATTACCGGCAGTCATTTGCATGACAACAATCAGCTGACAAAATGTCACGTCCGCCACAGCCCTCAGCAAGCACACTTGTAGTTGTTTTGTTTGGAACACAATTACTGTTGTTTACGCAATCCAAAAAGGCCCTATTATAAATCTTAATGTGGGTCAGGGGGCATCGTTTAAAAGCTTGTTCTATTGCCAATGTGACTAGCTAAGTTATAAAATATGATCTTAGTGTTAGGCTTTCACAGGGCGATTCACCGATTTTGTAATTTTGGTATGCATCGGAGTGATGCGTGTTCTGCGAGAAAATAGAAAATGATGATCAGAACAACCCAGGGTCTGACTCATGTCCTCTTGTAACTGTACATCAAGCATAGTGATCATAAAGTCGACTCTATAATCATGGTTTTATGATATGATAATGTGTAGTGCACATTTGAACTCACTGGTGTTTGGCTTGTATGACATCAAAGTGGTATTTATTCTAATCCTCAATGTCTCATATTTCAAAATACATTGAGTCCTCTTAAATATGCACTCTTGAACTTTAAGATAATTTTTGTAGTTTTGAAAGTGGTGCTCACTCACGAGCCAAAAATTGTCCCGTTTTTTTGTGTACTACGTCATCAATTTCATATAATATGTCATGAATCCAAATCATACTTTTGTTACACATTTGTTGTGCTTACGACCCTGAAGTGCTTTTCTCTTTAATTTACAGCGTTTCCCTCGCTCAGGCAACACAAAATGTGCAAAAGTTGCCCAATTAGCGGGAGGGACGGGGGTAACTTCTTGTCTCGTGCAGTGCTCAAGTTCAGAACGGCTGTCAGTCAAAACCCATAAAGCGCTGAAAAGCCTGAGCTCTGACAATTACTGTACAGCCACTGTTACAATTGTTTTCGCTTATCGGTGCCCAAATCAGCCATTTTCAACCCGTATATGGGTACGAGTGTAAAGGGTTCATGTGGATTGTGGAGGTCCCTACTCTGCAGAGAGGAACTGTTGTGTGGCTGTGTATCCTCTGTGCTTGGCAACCAGCCGGCTGTATTTTGCCAGAGCAGCAGAGAGCATACACCCACCCTGCCTTCAGCTGTCACTCTCTAACCCCTGACTAGCCTAGCATAATTCAGCCGCAACATAGCCCAGACCAGCCTAACCAAGGCCCAGCACACCCCAGTTTAGCCCAGCCCACTGTCACTCTAAATAATGCCTGGCTAGCCTAGTATTGTTTAGCCCCAGCCTCAACACAGCCCAGCTCAGTTTAGCATCTTGTCAGTTATCAATGGCTTCCAATAAGAAGCCATTGATAAGAAGCCACACGGGACCACACGGTCCCGTGTGGCTCAGTTGGTAGAGCATGGCGCTTGCAACGCCAGGGTTGTGGGTTCATTCCCCACGGGGGGACCAGGATGAATATGTATGAACTTTCCAATTTGTAAGTCGCTCTGGATAAGAGCATCTGCTAAATGACTTAAATGTAAATGTAAGAAGCTCAGACGATCACATACAGACCGGGAAGGGCCATTTCACAATGTGCAATGGACCATTAATCTAAGCTGTGTGTATAAGCACTGGGCAGTCTCCTGTCCTGTCCGCTGTAGCCTATGTGTTGTGGCCTGCCAGTGGTTGACTTCAATGCGTCGTGTCATGTATCATTGATACTGGCATGGAGTGAGCAGCGTGCCTCCCAACCATCCATCCCGAAGCAGAGCGTGACCAGTTTCTACTGATTCACAAACGTTCTTCTCTCCTGCTCTGATGTACTGGGAGTAACTCTGCTGTCTGGCGAGCTCAAGTCCCAAAATAAAGGAAAACAAGACAAATTGTGTATGGCCGGATATGGACACCCATATGGTTCAGACAAATATAGGCAAGCAGAAACTGTTTGAAATTCTGGTTTCACTTTATTTCATACTCCACTGTTTATTTTGTGTTTTAGAAAACACGTGGCCAAATGTTAATTACCAGATAATTTCTTAATCCTGTAATTCTATAATGCCATAATCGTGTAATTCTTTTGGATTCTATTGAAACGAGCAGTTCATACAGTAGACTACAAATGTGCTACCTGGTACTTATTGTCATACCTGAAAGTAACCATGGCCAACAGTAGTAGCTGGTAAAGGATTGTAGAATAATGTGCTTCTGAGCTCATCTATCTCTATATAGAAAGACAAATGTCAATGTCATTCCAAACCTATTCTTCAACACGAATATCCTCTTTTGTTGGATTCTAATCCATTGGCCTTGTAGAGAGATACAGAGAACCGTGGTTTGTCACTTCTGATGCACGATAATGGACAGTGGTCATATGTCAATCCCAACTATGTATACCATGAGGTAGTAGACAGTTCAGAGCCCTCTCCCCTTTCCTCTACTCTCTCACCCTCCTCTCCTACCCTCCCTCCTCAGTCTTCCCACTCCTCTCTTTCCCCTTCTCCCCTATTTTAAATGTAACCTTTATTTAACTAGGCAAGTCAAGTTGAGAACAAATTCTTATTTGCATTGACGGCCTACCGGGGAACAGTGGGTTAACTGCCTTGTTCAGGGGCAGAACGACAGATTTTTACTTTGTCAGCTCGGGGATTCGATCCAGCTAGTTACTGGCCCAACGCTCTAACCACTACCTGCCGCCCCAATCTTTCCTCCTCCCCTCACTCCTCTCTCCCTCTCTTCCCCTCCGCCTCTCCTCCCTGCTGTTATGTGTTCTTCCTGCTGTCAAAGGACTATTAAAAGGAGCTCGGCAGGAAATATTCCAGGGGTCAGGGGTCAGACTGGAAGGTATACCTGGCTCAAATGAAAAGCTCTGGAGCGCCGGCATTCCGATTCCCCATATTGGGAACGTTCAGTGGGGACTTAAAGCCACCTGATCCCGGCCCAGCCAAGTGGCAGCGGAAAACCTTTAGCATATGGGCCCTCTGGTTGGAGAGGGCTGTAGGGTACATTTGAGGGCTGTAGGAGGGCGATATACCGCTTATAACGCCTGGGCTGGCCAAAGATATCAGGATAGCAGTGGGATCTACGCACACACGCACTCACGCCTCTTCAGCTGTTGTCCTTAAGCACTCAATGTGAGGAGGGGGCTCATCCTATGGGTAGACACACTCCACTGTTGTGGGAGACAGCTGAAAGGGTGTCTTGTATGGAGATTGGAGGTCATTTCAGTGGAATGTGGATATATAGGTTTGGTATTATCAATCACTGTTGTGTTTGCCACAATAGCAGCACCAGTGTCGGGAAGTGATACTGGCTAGAGTGTCCTGCTCTAAATATCACAAGGGAAAAAGATGGACTCTGCATTGTCTGTCAGGGCTTAGGATATAAGCCCCATTTTTCACACTCTCAGAAGCCTCTCATGCAAATTTGTGTGAGTGCGTTTGAATGCATCTTTGTGTGTGTGTCTGGATGTGTGCATATGCGGGTATATTATGTCGGAGCTTGGGTGTGTGTGTGTACATGTTTAAGTGTATTTACTGTTTATATATAAGCACCTCTATTCTGTCAGCACAGATCAATCCTGAGTGCAAGCTGACTAGAACAGTAGAAAAATATTATCCAAAATGCTATTCGGAGTGCCAGTTTGGTCTCGTTGGAACGATGTGCCCATGAAAATGCCCCGTCTCTCTATGCTATCACACGGGTACACAGTGACCGGACACTGCTGGGACACGCAAAGCAATAGCCTGCTGCGACTGCTCTCTTCTGGCGCTACTGCTGCTTATTATTACTAAGGCATAGCCAGCCATCATCCTCCTCCCAGTCTCCCCCATTCCCAACCCCCTAGCAGTCCGGGAAGGGAAGGCAGTGAACCAGTGATCTGCAGACATCAAAACGTGTTTAATGTCATAATTGGTGCTTTGAGCTGTGTGCGGTAATGCTGTGAGAGGTGAGAGAAAGACGGAGAGAGATGGAGAGGCAGTGTAGAGGACATGGCTGTGACCTTCAGGGATCTCAGTAGTGTCTCCTCTGCTCTGTTTGCTCAGAGATCAGACTAGCGGTGTGATGACAACAGGGCTCTGTTAGCTATCTAGTTAGCCCCAGAGGGTTAACATGCTGGCTGGGCTGTCATGGAAAAGGAAAAGCTTCACTCTCTAGTTGCTCAAATGCAATAATTTCTCCAACGTTTGCATAGTGAATCTCAGGTGCTCAGAATAAGATTTAAGAACATCTTGGAACGCCTGAAGCTGTTCACCGTCACCCTTCCATAGAAAAAATATATAATCAAATCAAATTTTGTCACACGCGCCGAATACAACAGGTGTCGACTTTACCGTTGTAAAATGTTTACTTACAAGCCCTGAACCAACAATGCAGTTAAAGAAATAGAGTTAAGATAATATTTTCTAAATAAACTAGTGAACAAAGTGTGTGTTTGTAGATAGAGTTGATATTGATGTGTATGTATATATAAATGTGTGTGTAATGTGTATATATACACACACACATTTTTATATATATATATATATATATATACATACAGTGGGGCAAAAAAATATTTAGTCAGCCACCAATTGTGCTAGTTCTCCCACTTAAAAGGATCTTCAACTATGACAGACAAAATGAGAAAAAAAATCCAGAAAATCACATCACAGATTTTTAATGAATTTAGTTGCAAATTATGGTGGAAAATAAGTATTTTGTCAATAACAAAAGTTTATCTCAATACTTTGTTATATACCCTTTGTTGGCAATGACAGAGGTCAAACGTTTTCTGTAAGTCTTCACAAGGTTTTCGTACACTGTTGCTGGTATTTTGGCCCATTCCTCCATGCAGATCTCCTCTAGAGCAGTGATGTTTTGGGGCTGTTGCTGGGCAACATGGACTTTCAACTCCCTCCAAAGATTTTCTATGGGGTTGAGATCTGGAGACTGGCTAGGCCACTCCAGGACCTTGAAATGCTTCTTACGAAGCCACTCCTTCGTTGCCCGGGCGGTGTGTTTGGGATCATTGTCATGCTGAAAGACCCAGCCACGTTTCATCTTCAATGCCCTTGCTGATGGAAGGAGGTTCACTCAAAATCTCACGATACATGGCCCCATTCATTCTTTCCTTTACACGGATCAGTCGTCCTGGTCCCTTTGCAGAAAAACAGCCCCAAAGCATGATGTTTCCACCCCCATGCTTCACAGTAGGTATGGTGTTCTTTGG
Source organism: Salvelinus namaycush (assembly GCF_016432855.1). NCBI lineage: Eukaryota > Metazoa > Chordata > Actinopteri > Salmoniformes > Salmonidae > Salvelinus > Salvelinus namaycush. The sequence continues at coordinate 63,724,161 of NC_052310.1, forward strand.
ATGCAACTCAGCATTCTTTGTCCTCCAAACACGACGAGTTGAGTTCTTACCAAAAAGTTCTATTTTGGTTTCATCTGACCATATGACATTCTCCCAATCTTCTTCTGGATCATCCACATGCTCTCTAGCAAACTTCAGACGGGCCTGGACATGTATGGACTTAAGCAGGGGGACACGTCTGGCACTGCAGGATTTGAGTCCCTGGCGGCGTAGTGTGTTACTGATGGTAGGCTTTGTTACTTTGGTCCCAGCTCTCTGCAGGTCATTCACTAGGTCCCCCGTGTGGTTCTGGGATTTTTGCTCACCGTTCTTGTGATCATTTTGACCCCACGGGGTGAGATCTTGCGTGGAGCCCCAGATCGAGGGAGATTATCAGTGGTCTTGCATGTCTTCCATTTCCTAATAATTGCTCCCACAGTTGATTTCTTCAAACCAAGCTGCTTACCTATTGCAGATTCAGTCTTCCCAGCCTGGTGCAGGTCTACAATTTTGTTTCTGGTGTTCTTTGACAGCTCTTTGGTCTTGGCCATAGTGGAGTTTGGAGTGTGACTGTTTGGGGTTGTGGACAGGTCTTTTATACTGATAACAAGTTCAAACAGGTGCCATTAATACAGGTAACGAGTGGAGGACAGAGGAGCCTCTTAAAGAAGAAGTTACAGGTCTGTGAGAGCCAGAAATCTTGCTTGTTTGTAGGTGACCAAATACTTATTGTCCACCATAATTTGCAAATAAATTCATAAAAAATCCAAAAATGTGATTTTCAGGATTTTCTTTTCTAATTTTGTCTGTCATAGTTGAAGTGTACCTATGATGAAAATTACAGGCCTCTCTCATCTTTTTAAGTGGGAGAACTTGCACAATTGGTGGCTGACTAAATACTTTTTTGCCCCACTGTATATATATATATATACAGTTGAAGTCGGAAGTTTACATACACTTAGGTTGGCGTCATTAAAACTCGTTTTTCATCCACTCCACAAATTTCTTGTTAACAAACTATAGTTTTGGCAAGTCGGTTAGGACATCTACTTTGTGCATGACAGAAGTAATTTTTCCAATAATTGTTTACAGACAGATTATTACACTTATAATTCACTGTATCACAATTCCAGTGGGTCAGAAGTTTACATACACTAAGTTGACTGTGCCTTTAAACAGCTTGGAAAATTCCAGAAAATGATTTCGTGGTTTTAGAAGCTCCTGATAGGCTAATTGACATCATTTGAGTCAATTGGAGGTGTACCTGTGGATGTATTTCAAGGCCTACCTTCAAACTCAGTGCCTCTTTGCATGACATCATGGGAAAATCAAAAGAAATCAGCAAAGACCTCAGAAAATAAATTGTAGACCTCCACAAGTCTGGTTCATCCTTAGGAGCAATTTCCAAACGCCTGAAGGTACCACGTTCATCTGTACAAACAATAGTACGCAAGTATAAACACCATGGGACCACGCAGCCGTTATACCGCTCAGGAAGGAGACGCGTTCTGTCTCCTAGAGATGAACGTACTTTGGTGCGAAAAGTGCATATCAATCCCAAAACAACAGCGAAGGACCTTGTGAAGATGCTGAAGGAAACGGGTACAAAGTATCTATATCCACAGTAAAACAAGTCCTATATCGACATAACCTGAAAGGCCGCTCAGCAAGGAAGAAGCCACTGCTCCAAAACCGCCATAAAAAAGCCAGACTACGGTTTGCAACTGTACATGGCGACAAAGATCGTACTTTTTGGAGAAATGTCCTCTGGCCTGATGAAACAAAAATAGAACTGTTTGGCCATAATCACCATTTATGTTTGGAGGGAGAAGGGGAGGCTTAAAAGGCCGAAGAACACCATCCCAAACGTGAAGCACGGGGGTGGCAGCATCATGTTGTGGGGGTGCTTTGCTGCAGGAGGGACTTGTGCACTTCACAAAATAGATGGCATCATGAGGCAGGAAAATGATGTGGATATATTGAAGCAACATCTCAAGACATCAGTCAGGAAGTTAAAGCTTGGTCGCAAATGGGTCTTCCAAATGGACAATGACCTCATGCATACTTCCAAAGTTGTAGCAAAATGGCTTAAGGACAACAAAGTCAAGGTATTGGAGTGCCCATTAAAGCCCTGACCTCAATCCCGTAGAACATTTGTGAGCAGAACTAAAAAAGCGTGTGTGAGCAAGGAGGCCGACAAACCTGACTCAGTTACACCAGCTCTGTCAGGAAGAATGGGCCAAAATTGTGGGACTTATTGTGGGAAGCTTGTGGAAGGCTAACAGAAACGTTTGACCCATGTTAAACAATTTAAAGGCAATGCTACCAAATACTAATTGAGTGTATTTAAACTTCTGACCCACTGGGAATGTGATGAAAGAAATACAAGCTGAAATAAATCATAATATTATTCTGACATTTCACATTCTTAAAACTAAGTGGGGATCCTAACTGACCTAAGACAAGGAATTTTTATTAGGATGAAACATCAGGAATTGTGAAAAACTGAGTTTAAATGTATTTGGATAAAGTGTATGTAAACTTCCGACTTCAACTGTGTAATTTATATATATATATGATCTAAAAGTAACACAAGAAAATTACATGACAATAACGACGCTATATACAGGGGGTACCGGTACCGAGTCAATGTGTGGGGGTACAGGTTAGTCGAGGTAATTTGTAAAGTGACTATGCATAGATAATAAACAGCGAGTAGCAGCAGTGTCAAAACTGTTTCCAAATAATTATGGTTTGCAAAAATATACATTTGAGAGGATTGAGAATTGACTGTTTCTCCATTTAACCCTTCTAGAATTATCCTATCGGCTGTCATGTAAACCGTGAAGGATGCTAACAGCACTAGCATAGCACATCTATGCTAATTGTGTTCGGCAATTTGGCTATGTTAACTTCCCAGCGACATACTAATAGTTACCTCGTTTGGCAGCCAGCCGAGTCAGTGTGTGTTGTTAGCTAAGTGTTGTTAGCCTGATGAGATGGAGTGATTGTTATGGGGGAGCTCAGGTGACTGACAGTGATGGACGGCTCGCAACCAGAGGAGCCCTGCTCAGACGGCGTTGACGCTATCCACTGCACCACCGCATGGACGGTGATTTACCTCTTGACTTCTTCTGACATTCTCCAAAGTGGCTACACAGAGCCGACACACCACCTGTCAATTAAAGCCTTGTTGGGTGCCGGAGAGAAGTGATATTCCAGGAGGTCCGACAGTTCCTCCTTCGCCTGCCCAGACTGCCGACGCCTCACTGAAATGAGAGCTAGCGAGATGGTGAGATGTAGGGCTTTGTAATATGAACTGTATTGTGTTGAGGGCCGTATGACAGCGTGTGTATGACACCCTGTATGATCCTGTACGCTTAGCGCCAGGTTCACGGCCCTGCACTCATTAAAGATGGATGATAATGCAGAGCTGTGTTTTTAGCAACAGCCCCAGCCTATTAAGAGAAGACAAAGCATTAATCGGATTGATAGCTTCGATGCAATTAAGTTGCTCGCCCGCCCCCCAAGGGAACACTTTGGGCGTAGAAAGCTTTTTCTTTAGCCGATGGATAACTAACTGTTGCAAGACCAACTGGGGATTGTCAGCCATTTTGAAGTGCATTCTAGATTTGACAAGCGTATCGTCGATGCGGGAATTCTTTTCAATACTTGATCCATCTCGGTAACTAGGTGATGATGCAATCAATATGTTTAATTTTTTTTCTCAGGGCCAGCCAGCCTACTTCCATCATTGCTGATAATTAGTCTATCTTATATGGCTTTAATCATGAAGGCTAAATCCATATCTCTTATAGCGGCCTATTATAAAGATGTGTTTATTTCTCCCAATGCCACTTATTAGAATGTCTTATTCTGCAGGCCAGGCCTGCCTCGTTGTTCACTGCTCTATAGATGGGCTTACATAAGGCCTGGCTGAGGGAGTGGAGTGCCTGGGAATATGCTCATTCTCTCCCACTCATAACTGTATAGATTTGATAGATTCTAGTTCTGAAGTACCCTTTATATGGAGCCTTTATAGAGTACCACAGTATGAGTCATAATACCCATAAAACCTAGTGGTCAAACAAGGAAATGGTTCCAATCATTTTTTACACCATTAATTTTCCCACAGGGGATTTTAGAAACACTTAAAATAAGGGTTGTGTTTCGTGTAGGCTAACCATAGCGTGACGTCTTGATAACTGTGTAAATCTCTCTAGGACAAGGTGACTTATCAATAGATTTGCCTGTATTTACCCCCCCCCCCCCCCCCCGGTGTCATATAATACAAGGGAAGGCACCTTGTCTCACTGAATAGCAACTAGCAAGTCATGCTGATAGTCATTTGCATGTGCATAATTTCACTGGTACTCAAAAATAGTATCCAACACATGTGCTGCTGCTGCCCAGCGGCTTGGAAATGTTTGTGCTAAACAAACTTGTACTGTGTGCCTTTCTTCCATTTACACAAACACACAAACCGCAGACGCAGACCACTATTCTTGTAAACGTACACAAGTCTTGAGGCACATCAAGCCGTCCTCATCTGTATTCATCTCTTTGTTCACCACCTCTGGATGTGAATGGCGATGTTATGCATCTGAATTCTGAACGTGCCACAGTGCTATTCCGGGTGCCTGTTAAAACCTGTGGTTCATTGATTAGGGGTTGAGGCCCTGGAAATGGCAAGGGATGGTTAAGATTCAGGCGCAGTCTCCTGCTCATCTCTGATGCACAATCAATTTGCCATGCTCGAGCAACGGCAGCACTTGTTTGAATCTCAGTGTTTGGATTGGATGCATAAAACATGACCACCGGGCCTCTGCTATTCTGCTCAAATGGACATTTTAATTTCAGCACCATGGAGAGCGCCAAGAGGGATAAAGGGGGTGAAAAGAGGAGAAAAGGGGGGAAAGGAGAGGGAGATGGGTGGAGAGAAAGAGAAATAGAGAAAGGAGGAAGAGCGAGCTAAAGTAGGCCTAGCTCCCAAACCCCCAGATGTCTCTGAACAATATCACACACTGCTGCTGCAGTACCCCTGTCATACCACACATCATAGGGTCATTTAGAAACCCCTGTCATAGCACACATCATAGGGTCATTTAGAAACACACTGCTGCTGCAGTACCCCTGTCATACCACACATCATAGGGTCATTTAGAAACCCCTGTCATAGCACACATCATAGGGTCATTTAGAAACCCCTGTCATAGCACACATCATAGGGTCATTTAGAAACCCCTGTCATAGCACACATCATAGGGTCATTTAGAAACCCCTGTCATACCACACATCATAGGGTCATTTAGAAACCCCTGTCATACCACACATCATAGGGTCATTTAGAAACCCCTGTCATACCACACATCATAGGGTCATTTAGAAACCCCTGTCATACCACACATCATAGGGTCATTTAGAAACCCCTGTCATACCACACATCATAGGGTCATTTAGAAACCCCTGTCATACCACACATCATAGGGTCATTTAGAAACCCCTGTCATACCACACATCATAGGGTCATTTAGAAACCCCTGTCATACCACACATCATAGGGTCATTTAGAAACCCCTGTCATACCACACATCATAGGGTCATTTAGAAACCCCTGTCATACCACACATCATAGGGTCATTTAGAAACCCCTGTCATACCACACATCATAGGGTCATTTAGAAACCCCTGTCATAGCACACATCATAGGGTCATTTAGAAACCCCTGTCATAGCACACATCATAGGGTCATTTAGAAACCCCTGTCATAGCACACATCATAGGGTCATTTAGAAACACACTGCTGCTGCAGTACCCCTGTCATACCACAGATCAGGGTCATTTAGAAACACACTGCTGCTGCAGTACCCCTGTCATACCACAGATCAGGTTCATTTAGAAACACACTGCTGCTGCAGTACCCCTGTCATACCACAGATCAGGGTCATTTAGAAACACTGGCATTGTCATGCAATAAAGTTGATTTCCTGTTTTCCCTGCATGTTTTGTGGTCATCAGCTACAGGGCTTTATTACAGAAACAGGAGATGGACTGCATAGGGATATAGGTTACATACCAATTTTTCCTTTTGTTTATGTCATTCTGTATGGGCTATTCTGTTGTCATAAGCATATGTGGTAGTGAACTTCTGTTTTATTCGGTACATGAAAATTGAAGCGCAAAAGTGCTGTTTGTGTGCATTAAGTCATTACGCACAGTGATTTATATCCACAACAAGTCAGTTTGATGGAAACACACCTCCGGTGGGAAAATGTGCATATTGTTTTTAGAATAGTTGCATGAAAATCTGTCGCCAGAGGAAACCTAGCTATAGAAGATATAAAAGTGTATTCTGATCTTACTCTCTGCTCACATTGGGTGGTGATGAATATAATGATGGTGTTTTTGCTCTGTGAGTGACACTGAGTGTTGGATTGCTGTGGGCATCTCTCTCTGTTTCTCTCACTTTTTCTCTTTCTCTGTCTCCCTCTTCTCCCTCCCGCCTCTCTCTGTGTATTAGATGACACAGTGGGCGTAGTAAGGCTGTAGGCAGCTCTGCTTGGTTCTGCTAGGGCATGATAGATAGAACACTGAGCATTGCTCTGCAGCTGCTGTGCTGCAAATTGTCTCAAGCGAACACAACCGCGAGATGTGCGGTGGCACGCTCTCAAAAGCCACAGGCCATCTCCCTCTCTATCTCCCTCCTCTCTATCTCCCTCCTCTCTATCTCCCTCCTCTCTATCTCCCTCCTCTCTATCTCCCTCCTCTCTATCTCCCTCCTCTCTATCTCCCTCCTCTCTATCTCCCTCCTCTCTATCTCCCGCCTCTCTATCTCTCTCCTCTGTCCCGATCTCTCTCATTTCCTTCTTTTCCCCCTCCCTCTCTTTTTTTCCCTCATTCTCTCTACCAGAATTATCTTCCTCCATCTGTCCTTCAGATCTCCTTCATGGTTGTCCAGGCAGCCAGGGAGCCACAGAGGCAGTGGTTTGTGTAGCCTGTAGCCAGGCCAGGCTGTTCTCTGCTGGGCATGCTGTGGTGGTCATCTGGCATCCTGCCTTGGAGGTCCCCAACACAATGACATGAACAAGGATGGTACTATATAGATACAATATGTACTGTTTCATTCCGTGGATTGGACAGAGATGATGTCATTGAGAATCCATGGAAGGACATCTGGGAGAAAAGGGTCCTGCTCAACCGTAGCTCACTCTTTATATGGTGTCAACCTAGTCAGGGCTCCAGAAATGGCAAGCGTTGCGTCGTGAGCCTTGAGGTGGCATCCCCAGCAGCGACCTTTCTCTTCCTTCAAATGGGTCAGGGTCAGAGGTGACAGCGGTCACAGGAGAAATTAGCCGTCTCGCTGCTCTCGAATGACAGCCTGCCAACAGAACCGAGACAGGAGGGATTTTTAAAAATGTAACCTTAGCTACACTCTCCATTAGCTGCCCGCCACCAGTAGCCCTGTATATCTTCCCCTGGGGCTAGCCAAGGCAACTCAAAGCCCTGCTAGCTGCTAGCAACACACTATGCTAAGCCACTCTGTAATTACACAGCCATGACCTGCTCACACTCATCATTCTGCCTCACATTGTCTCAGCCTTGCTCTCTGTCCATCAAAGCAACATATTCTTGGAAGTGTGTGTGTGTGTGTGTGTGTGTGTGTGTGTGTGTGTGTGTGTGTGTGTGTGTGTGATATTCCAGTTAAAAATGCATGTGTGGGGATCAGGAGTTGCGATACACAAGGTTGCAGAAACATCTCATTATATATAAATGGAGAGGATTGGTCTTGTTGACCATGGCTGTCTGGACTGAGGGAGAGGATTGGTCTTGTTGACCATGGCTGTCTGGACTGAGGGAGAGGATTGAACGTCATAAGGCCTGTTTCCACAAGATGATCGACTTACACTGGAAACAAAGTGTGGTTACACTTTATTTGGATAGTCCCAAATAAAATGTATCTTGCTCTAAACTTAACTATACCCCAAGCCCTAAATAATACTACCCAAGATAAAGTGCTTGGCCATTCAGTGTTATATGTCACTTATGTTATACAGTTGCTGCCAAATATATTGGCACTGTTTTTAAATAATTCCCTATTTCTCCTAAAATACTTGAAAGTTTAAAAAAATATCTCCACACTTTAATGGATTTTCAACATTGCAGAACCAATTGTATTTTTGTAAACTGACATTTTTACCATTTTAGAAAATAAAAATAAATCAAAATGATTGGCACCCTGGATCAGGTACTTTGTGGTACACAGCCTTTGGCCAAGACAACAAATGATTCTTACAGCCATCAATGAGCTGCACCTTTCTGTGTGCTCAGACACTTTCTATCTACAATCCATCAGACTGCTGAACACTTGAAGTGGACTGACCACCACACACACACACACACACACACACACACACACACACACACACACACACACACACACACACACAGAGACACACACACAGACAAATGACCATGGCATTTGTCTTTATTTTTTAAATTGTAAACTTTAGTTTACAAAAATAAATTTGATTCTGCAATGTTGAAAATCCAGTAAGGTGTGGTGACCAAGTTTATTTTCAACACACACAGACAGACAGACAGACAGACAGACAGACAGACAGACAGACAGACAGACAGACAGACAGACAGACAGACAGACAGAGCCACACACACACACACACAGACAGAGCCACACACACAGACAGAGCCACACACACACACACACACAGACAGAGCCACACACACACACACAGACAGAGCCACACACACACACACACAGACAGAGCCACACACACACACAGACAGAGCCACACACACACACACACACAGACAGAGCCACACACACACACACACACACACACACACACACAGACAGAGCCACACACACACACACACACACAGACAGAGCCACACACACACACACACACACACACACAGACAGAACCACACACACACACACACACACAGACAGAGCCACACACACACACACACACACACACACAGACAGAGCCACACACACACACACACACACACAGACAGAGCCACACACACACACACAGACACAGACAGAGCCACACACACACACACACACACAGACAGAGCCACACACACACACACACACAGACAGAGCCACACACACACACACACAGACAGAGCCACACACACACACACACACACACAGACAGAGCCACACACACACACACACACACACACAGACAGAGCCACACACACACACACAAACACACAGACAGAGCCACACACACACAGACAGAGCCACACACACACAGACAGAGCCACACACACACAGACAGAGCCACACACACACACACACACAGAGCCACACACACACACACACACACACACAGACAGACAGAGCCACACACACACACACACACACACAGACAGACAGAGCCACACACACACACACACACACACACAGACAGACAGACAGACAGACAGACAGACAGAGCCACACACACACACACACACACACAGACAGAGCCACACACACACACACACACACAGACAGACAGAGCCACACACACACACACACACACACAGACAGAGCCACACACACACACACACACACACACACACACAGACAGACAGAGCCACACACACACAGACAGACAGAGCCACACACACACAGACAGACAGAGCCACACACACACAGACAGACAGAGCCACACACACACACACACACACACACACAAAGTGAGAGACACACACACACACACACACAGAGAGAGAGAGATCCACACACACACAGAGAGAGAGAGAGATCCACACACACACAGAGAGAGAGAGCCACAGACACAGAGAGAGAGAGCCACAGACACAGAGAGAGAGAGCCACAGACAGACAGAGACACACACAGAGAGAGAGAGAGAGCCACAGACAGACAGACACACACACAGAGAGAGAGAGAGCCACAGACAGACAGAGACACACACACAGAGAGAGAGAGCCACACACACAGAGAGAGAGCCACACACACAGAGAGAGAGCCACACACACACAGAGAGAGAGCCACACACACAGAGAGAGAGCCACACACACAGAGAGAGAGCCACACACACAGAGAGAGAGCCACACACACAGAGAGAGAGCCACACACACAGAGAGAGAGCCACACACCATTTCGCTTTGTGTGTGGTCTCTCTCTCCCTCTGTGTGTGTGGCTCTCTCTCTCCCTCTGTGTGTGTGGCTCTCTCTCTCCCTCTGTGTGTGTGGCTCTCTCTCTCCCTCTGTGTGTGTGGCTCTCTCTCTCCCTCTGTGTGTGTGGCTCTCTCTCTCCCTCTGTGTGTGTGGCTCTCTCTCTCCCTCTGTGTGTGTGGCTCTCTCTCTCTCCTGTGTGTGGTGGCTCTCTCCTCTCTCTGTGTGTGTTGGTCTCTCTCTCTCTCTGTGTGTGTGGCTCTCTCTCTTCTTCTCTGTGTGGTGGCTCTCTCTCTCTCTCTGTGTGTGTGCTTCTCCTCTCTCTCTCTCTGTGTGTGTGGCTCTCTCCTCTCTCTGTGTGTGTGGCCTGTTTCTCTCTCTCGTGTGTGTGGCCTGTCTCTCTCTCTCGTGTGTGTGGCCTGTTTCTCTCTCTCTCTGTGTGTGTGTGGCCTGTTTCTCTCTCTCTCTCGTGTGTGTGGCTCTCTCTGTGTGTGTGTGGCCTCTCTGTGTGTGTGTGGCTCTCTCTGTGTGTGTGTGTGGCTCTCTCTGTGTGTGTGTGTGGCTCTCTCTGTGTGTGTGTGTGGCTCTCTCTGTGTGTGTGTGTGGCTCTCTCTGTGTGTGTGTGTGGCTCTCTCTGTGTGTGTGTGTGGCTCTCTCTGTGTGTGTGTGTGTGGCTCGCTCTCTGTGTGTGTGTGTGGCTCGCTCTCTGTGTGTGTGTGTGGCTCGCTCTCTGTGTGTGTGTGTGGCTCGCTCTCTGTGTGTGTGTGTGGCTCGCTCTCTGTGTGTGTGTGGCTCGCTCTCTCTGTGTGTGTGTGTGGCTCGCTCTCTGTGTGTGTGTGGCTCGCTCTCTGTGTGTGTGTGGCTCGCTCTCTGTGTGTGTGTGGCTCGCTCTCTGTGTGTGTGTGGCTCGCTCTCTGTGTGTGTGGCTCGCTCTCTGTGTGTGTGTGGCTCGCTCTCTGTGTGTGTGTGGCTCGCTCTCTGTGTGTGTGTGGCTCGCTCTCTGTGTGTGTGTGGCTCGCTCTCTGTGTGTGTGTGGCTCGCTCTCTGTGTGTGTGTGGCTCGCTCTCTGTGTGTGTGTGGCTCTCTTGTGGTGTGGCTCGCTCTCTGTGTGTGTGGCTCGCTCTCTGTGTTGTGGCTCCTCTCTGTGTTGTGTGGGCTCTCTCCTGTGT